>NW_021703770.1:59204470-59345949 GCF_005190385.1 Monodon monoceros | reverse complement strand
ACACACACACACACACACACACACACACACACACACACACACACACACGGCAGCAAACTGAGCTGAAAGCCAGGCTCCTTCACTTCCTAAGTATAGTCTGGATTATTTCTTCTTAATGTAAGGCCTTGCTTACCTTCGTGTAGCCTCACCTTGGTTAATCACAGACACTCAAGCCTTCCTCTTTGCAATCTGGCCCTGCCGGCCTGGCTCTTTGCCACCTAAAAGTTGAAGGCCACCCACGATCAAGCGCTTTCTCCCTCACATTGTTAAGTTCTAATCAGGTCTAGTTGTTATCATTCCTAAGGAAATATTCTTTTCACACTTTACCCGCAGCAGTACCATTGATGCGTAACTTGTTTCTCGACAATCTATGGAGGAAAAATAAAACCGTCCCTTTATACACACACACACACACGCACACACACATCTCATGGTGACACAGTTTTAACTGTATGTCATCTGCCTTTTTCCCTCTCCTTATGTATGTGTACCCTTTCCCAGGAACCCTGTCACAACTTCTCTGAAAGACGAATGAGAGCATAAATATTGCCCAAGTGCCTATGGACCCCCTCAAAAAGCACCAATAAAATGATCAAGTATTTGTTTCCTCTTGCAGAAACTTATGTTATCTGGCCCCTGGTAGGTTGTTTCGTTTTTTTTTTCTTTTGAGACATTAACTGGACAAGTTTATGAAATGGTAACAAGATAGTGACATGAACTGTCACCTTAGAAAAACAGAATTTTAGACCCCATGCAAGCCTGGGGGAAAAAAGGGAATCAAAATAAAAAAGATAATGATGCTTTTTCTGGGTAGTAAGTTTCCAGGTAAATTCTTTTGTGCATTTCTACACTTTCTGCAACAAACATATATTTTGTGATCAGGAAGGAAATTTTTTTTTTTTTGGCCGTGCCGGGTGGCTTGCAGGATCTTAGTTCTCCAACCAGGGATTGATCCCACGCCCTCCGCAGTGAAAGCGCAGAGTCCTAACCACTGGACCACCAGGGAATTCCCAGAAAATGTTATTTTTAAAAAGGACATGTGGATATGCCTCAGATGGCACTGCCCTCTGAAGTCACAGTTAACATCCTCCAGGTGGAAACCAGTGGTCATATTTTTTTGGACAAATATTTGTAAACAACACTGCGATAGCTCTTAGGGGATTGCAAAGAGGAGTGGGACACATTTTTTCACCCTTGAGGGGCATAGTTGATGGAGAAAGAAGACTCACTCACTTTACCAGTATTTATATGGAGCCTACCCGCAAAGTCCACAGCTTCTCATAAAGGCTAGTTTCTCCGAGGCAGTGAAAACGTAATGTTTAAACGTGTGGGCTCTGGACCCAGAGCTCCTGGGTTCAAATCTCACTTCATCACTTATTAGCTGTGTGACTTTGGACACACTATTTGACCTTTCTGTGCTCTGGTTGCCTCGTCCATAAAGTGAGATCAAAATGAAGAATACTTGGGTGGGTTGTGAGACCTAAGGAACTGAGAGCTGGGAGGTACCTGGAGAGCATGGCCAGTTGGTTTCTTGGATTCCCCATAAATCTAGGAGAAGACACTGGGCTATAGAGGTGACTCAATTTTTGTCCTGCTCCACTTGGGTTAATGATTACTCTGTCCTTAAGTTGCTCATCCAAGATCCAATGCAACCTACTGCTTCTACGGTCTTAGAATGCAGACTCCACGGACCCATCTGATGAGTTAGAGACTGCGTGTTATGAGCCTGATAAGCAAGCCTTCCAGGAAGTTCTTCAGGGCAGGGTAACTCAGACCTGTCCCCTCCTCAGTCTCTCCCCATCCCTGATCAGGCTCAGCCAGTGGAGAATTCTCTATCCTTTATCGTCTGGGGGGTGGGGGGTGGTTATGAAGATACGTTATTGGTGTTGAAACCCATACCATCAACATAATTAGATTTTTCTGAGATGATTAATTTCAGAATTGACTTTTTTGGGCAGTTTAGTAATTCTTCAGATTCAACTTATTTTTATATTTTACTGAGTAAGAAAATAACTTTCAGACTTCCCTGGCGGCGCGGTGGTTAAGAATCCACCTGCCAATGCAAGGGACACAGGTTCGAGCCTTGGTCCGGGAAGATCCCACATGCCGCGGAGCAACTAAGCCCGTGCGCCACAACTACTGAGCCTGCGCTCTAGAGCCTGCGAGCCACAACTACTGAGCCCGCGTGCCACAACTACTGAAGCCCGTGTGCCTAGAGCCCGCGCTCTGCAACAAGAGAAGCTGCCGGCGATGAGAAGCCCGCACACCACAACGAAGACCCAGCGCAGCCAAAACTAAATAAATTTTAAAAAACAACAACTTTCTATTTAGGAAAAAAAAAAGTTCCAGTACGGTCATCTCTTAGCCACACCAAAAAATAATGTGTCTCTCAAGATGAAAAAATCAGAAGCGCTAGAAGTAAGTTCCACTGACACAGTTACATTTTTCATTCACGTTTAATGTCATTTCAGTCAAAACTGCTTCGGGCAGCATCAATAGTTAACCTAACATTAGGTAAGAAGGAAGTGGATTCTAAGAGGCCGAATGGCTCTATGTACATAGAGTAACTGGAGGCTCTGCGCCGCTGCACCTTATCTGGTATGATCAATTACAGCTATGAGTTGCCACAGATGAGGCAGATGGCAACTTGAAAGCAGGCAGCGTGGGTTCAGATCTCACTCTGCTGCCCACCTGTGGTAACGCTGTGACAGGAGAGCCCTCTGAAAGCCCCAGCTCCTGCGGGCTGGAAAACGTTAATAATGCAGGCCCACCTCCCCTTTCCCCAGATCCCCAAGTCAGCACAGTTGTGATGCTGGTCCAGGGCTGAGGAGACGCAGCATCTCGGCTGTGTCCTGCCCTGCACTCTCGCCCTCAGCTCTGAGGACAGAGCAGGCTTGGGCTCGCCAAGTGGGCCACCTTCCAATTGTCTCTATTTTCTTACTGCCTTGCCGCAAAACTCCAGGCACAGAGAATCTACCAACGAGGCGCCTTTTCCATCCCGAGTCTGCTTTCTGCCTAGACCTGCAAGAGCCTCTCTTAACTCCCTGGGGAAGGGCATTTAAGGCTCCTGAAAATGCTCCTTTAAAAATCCTAGCAGGGGGCTTCCCTGGTGGGGCAGTGGTTGAGGGTCCGCCTGCCGATGCAGGGGACACAGGTTCGTGCCCCGGTCCAGGAAGATCCCACATGCCGCGGAGCAGCTGGGCCCGTGAGCCATGGCCGCTGAGCCTGCGTGTCCGGAGCCTGTGCTCCGCAACGGGAGAGGCCACAACAGTGAGAGGCCCATGTACCACAAAAAAAAAAAAAAAAAAAAAAAAATCCTAGCAGGCACCATTTCCTTTTCTGGCTTGGGCTTCTCTGCCCACAGCTCACAGCCTCCTCCTAGCCACAAAGGTCCTGGGATTTCTTTCTGAGTTCCCCCGGAGATGGTAAGGTCTTCTCTCTTCTGCCATTACTTCCCCAATAAATCCTCAGTCCGAAATGATAGGCTCTTTGTTTTAATATCTCTGGACTGAAAATGAGGGTTTAATTTTTGACCAAATAGAGACTTGGAGGATTCTGCAACTCCTCATAGCGCTGTTAGGGCACACGAAAAAGCCAGTTTTCCTCCTGACACTCGCCTGTCTAGCGGTGTTCACTGTCTGTCTTGCTCCCCAGGTGAGCCTCAGGGCCTAGCCTAGCGCTGTCACAAAACGCTGACGCCCACAGGGAACACTGAACAGTCATGAGATGCTTTCCTCTTAGAACCCCCCTTCCCCTTCTAGAGGCGTCTCCCTCATTCTCTGGGACCAGGCTTCCTCTGGGAAGTCTTCCTTGAATTCCTCTGATCTGAGTTTTTCCTCTCTGGCTTCCCGGATCCATTATTTTGGCACTTAGCATATTGCAAATGGTTTTGTGTGTGTTTCCCTGCTCCGCTCTGAACTTCCAGGGGGCAGAGATTGTGTCTTCATTGTTTTTGTATTGCTGTGCTTACCACAGACTGGGGCCCATTATCTGAACTGCAGGAATTCTGTATTTACCTTTAAAATGTAGGCAGATCCCTTGAGAGAAAAGATTAGTGAGAGAGGCTGCCATGGTGGAAAGGTTTGAGTGATCCAGGTAACTGAGGCAAACAGGAGTTTAGGGAGGATTCTGTGGGGAGGGAACAGGGGACGCCTGGACCAAGGGTACTACATTCCCTAAGTAACTGACTCTTCACCTTACTTTAGTAGTAAAGTATCCTGGCCTTGGAGCAGAAGAGGGAAAGAAGCTTATCAAAAAGATCAATATTCTCAGGTAAATCATTAGCTTTCAATCAAGATTTTAAAAATCTTAATGTTTTTCAACTGTGTTCTTTCAGCAGCAGGCCTGGGTGACCGTCCTGCGGTGGGCTGGTGGCCTCTCCCAGCAGAAAAGAGGCAGAAGGGGTGCTAGACTCCACCAGGCATCCGGTTTGCAGGGAAATGACACAGCCCTGCAGGATACCGGGAAGATGCTGAAGGTCCCACAACGCTGGGCTCCTTGAGGTCAAACCCTAATGTATGTGTGGCTTTTGGGGTGATGTGATTATCAGGGATCAGGGCTACTTTTATTTCCAGAGCTGGCTTTTCTCAGGTACGCCTTGTTTCTCAGGACTGTACTCACCATGTCTTCCTTTACCTTTTAATTTAATTAAATCAGCATTTGTTGAGCCTATACCAGGGGCTGTGATATTGTGGGAGATTTAAAGATGAAAAAGATTGACCCTAAAGGAAAACCGGCAAGATTAAAACATACTAGGAACTTTGAGATAAAAATCTTTATCATGCTATATGGATAAAATTGAATTCAACGAATATATGGAACACCTCCTAGGAGGAAGGGGCTGTGCTACACGCTGGAGTGCAGGTGAGGACAACTGTGGTCCTCCAGGAACTTGTTCTTCAGAAGAAAGTACCCTCCCAAGACAAGACCTTGGCGCCAAGTGGGATAATTACACGCCCCCCCCCATCACCCCTCTCCAGGGTTAACAGATTGCACGCGGCGGAACCAGCACAGGGGCGTGCCTCTGGGACCTGTCAGCGCCATCTCTCCAGGTGGGAGGTGGCCCTACCAAGCCGCAGCTCCCAGGCGGAGGGATTCATTCGGCCGAGGTGGCCAGCGCCCTTCCAGACAACAGGGCTCCAGCCCCTTCCACCCAGGCTCTGGTGGGAAGGGGGGCATTGGAGCCGTAGGTCTAGATGGAAAGGACGGGGAGACCCCGAGATGGAGGGGGCTGGGGACCCTAGGATGGAGAGTCTGGGGTGCACCTAGAGAGGGGGGTGCTAGAGGACCCTGCATGGAGGCATTCGGGGTGGGCCGGGATAGACGGCACCGGGACACCTGGCTGTCGGGCTGCGGTCCCTGCCGTGGGACCCTGTGCCCCTCCGCTGCGGGCGAACGGCCAGTTGCCCACCCTCGGGCCCGCCACCTACCTGGGCACGCCCTGGCGTAGTCGAAGCAGCAGTCCCCGGTGAGGCGGCAGGCTTGGTCGCAGAAGCACGTCCCGTAGACCCTGTCCTGCCTCCAGCCGTGGGCGAAGCAGGCGGGGTCCCGGCCGGGGCAGCAGCGCCCCGCGTCGGCGCAACCGGCCAGGGTCCCGGGCCACAGCCGCGCCAGCGCGCACAGCGCCATCCACAGGGTCCTCATGGCACGCGCTCCGCACACCTTCGGGGCGAGCGCTGGGCTTCTCGGAGAGCGCCGGCCCCGGAGCAGCCGGGCCTGGCCCTGCCCCGCGCCGGCCCCCGCCCTTCCCGCCGCCCCTCCCCAGCCCTGGCGGCGCGCCCGTCCTGAGCCGGGCGGGGAGGGCGCCTCACACCAGGGCGCCCGCGATCGACGCTCCGGGCCCCGGCCCCCTCCCCGCGGCGAGACCCGCCAGGAGGCAGCGGAAGAGCAGGTGCTCTGGGATCCCAGCGGCCCAGCGAGGTGCCGGGCCCCCAGCAGCCCCGTCAGGGCGGCCACCACATCTCCTGGTTCCCAACTCTGCTTCCTGACGTCTGCGGACACGTTAGCCCGCGGGGCACTTTGACTCCAAGGCCAAGAGCCGAATAGCGCTTGATGTGCCCGTGCGGGGCTCAGCCGCACCGTGCGCGCGGGTCACCCAGGCTTCGCCCAGGAAACCCACGCTGCGCTTTTCCCGGGACACCAGTCCCCCGCCCCCGGGCCACGCAATCGACAGCTAAGACTGAAGAAGCATGCTTTATTCCTGCAGTATTTTATAATGGGATTTTCCTGCCCCAGGAAGATGCCACTTTGCTTCACAGAAGAGCCAATTAATGATACATAGAATATAAACGGTGCTCGCTTTCTGTTACTGCAGATTTCCCCAAAGAAATTCTGCTTGATGGTATTTTAGAAATAATTTCCGCTTTAATCAGGTGCCAGCCTAACTTTCCATAGACATTCTCTTCCACCTTCCTCTCCAAATATATTGTATTTTCTGTACTTTTGTTGTTAACCGAAAATCCTGGAAGTCTCATTTTATTTTATGTTCTTAAATCATTTAAACTATTAATGTTTTTTGTAAGAAACCAGGAATATAAAGTTGTCTGTATCTGTGAGTCTGAGGAATCTAATTAATTTCAGAGCTAATTTTTTTCCTTTCTCATGTAAAGACTTCTCAAAGAGGAATTCCCTTTACTCTTTAGAGACTAGTAAAGTAACAAAAGAAAAAAAAATACTTTGCTTTGAAAGTAGTAAAACAATACAATAATCACACATTAAAAATAAGCAAAAAAGTTGTAAAATGAAAAGATTGAATACATTATAAGAATTGTATCTTATGAACTGTAATCACAAGTGAAGTTTGACAAGTGTACAATGCAATTCTTTTTTTTCCACTGTCCAAGGAAAACATACTCTAAAATCAAAAAGAAATCCTTTCTTTGTGATTATTTATACTAATAAATCTCAGGCTTGGAAATACTTTCGTTTTCCTCTTTAGGTAAATCTCTCTTTTTGCAATTTAATTTAAAAATATTTACTTTTTTATATTTTTAGTTCTTGGTAGTTGGTACTAAATAGCTTTGTCAGAAAATTTACCCTCTGCCTTTACCTGTGTTGTAGGTTTTATTAGCAGCTTTGTACTAACTCATTCATGTAATTTATGCCCCACTCCTCCCCTAAGGCTGTCTGCTTTATGGAATGCCTTTAGCTAGAGACTTGTTCTGTAATATCTTAAGAATCTAGGAAAATGTAAAGGAAACTGATCCACTGACAAATTCATTTTCACATACAGAAAGTAGAAGCTGACCTCCGGTTTAAGAGAATTAAACACATAATGCCAAATGCTTGCTCAAATACTTTTTTATTCACCCCCTTTTCCCCCTTATACCCAGACAAAACCGAAACCTAAAATCAAAAACAAAATGTTGGGGGTCTGTGATCAGGGAGGTTGGGTCCAGTTCTGATTCTATGGTCTTGGACAAATTGCCTCAGTGCCTTCGTCTCAAATATAGAACACTGAACTTTTTCAGATTGCTGTGAGCTGTCCATAGAAACAAGGTGATGTGGATAAATTGAGCACAAAGTGGGCACTAAATATCTATTAGGTACTGCCCTCATGCCCACCCCACTCCCACTTCATAAGTTAAGCCTGAGCCAAGTAACAGACAAACTCAGTTTTAATAGTGTGCAAAGTAGGGGAAAGCACAAAGTTAAAAAGAAGAAACCGCAAACACAATAGTCCCTCAGTATGGGGGTGGCAGTGGAGGAGGGAAGCCCCCTTCCCTCCCTCCTTCCCCACAGATACCAAAACCTGCAGGTATTCAAGTCCCTTATATAAAATGACATAGGGCTTCCCTGGTGGCGCAGTGGTTGAGAGTCAGCCTGCCGATGTAGGGGACACGGGTTCGTGCCCCTGGGCCCGTGAGCCATGGCCGCTGAGCCTGCGCGTCCGGAGCCTGTGCTCCGCGGCGGGAGAGGCCACAACAGTGAGAGGCCCGCGTACCGCAAAAAATAAAAATAAAATAAAATAAAATAAAATAAAATGGCATAGTACAGTTGCCCCTCCCCCTCCCGGTATCCACTGGTTCCGCATCCATGGATTCAACCAACCACTCGCTGGTCCAACGTAGATTCCGTGGATACCGAGGGCCGGATGTAAATGATTACTACTTATCAACAACCATAAAAAAGGTGCTTGTCTGTGGTAAGTGACTTTGAAAGAAACTCACAGTTTCAAGTTAAATCTTGCTCTGTCTTGAAAACATCAAAATAAGTTTTCCCTGAGCAGGCGCCTGCAAAGGAAATAGTTCTTGCCGGAAGGTAAAGTCAAGGGGACACTGACTTTTGAAACAACGAGTTCACATTCTTACCGGAAACCGGGTGCTGGTCAAATGTAACAGTCACTTTGTTGTCCATGTCTTGTAGAATTTTGGAGAACAGAAATCATCTCAGTGATCGTGTGGTGAATGTAGGAAGTAATCAAACGCACCTTAAAAGACATCCTTTTTGGGGCTTCCCTGGTGGCGCACTAGTTGAGAGTCCGCCTGCCGATGCAGGGGACGTGGGTTCGTGCCCCGGTCCGGGAGGATCCCGCGTGCCGCGCAGCGGCTGGGCCCGTGAGCCGTGGCCGCTGGGCCTGCGCGTCCGGAGCCTGTGCTCCGCAACGGGAGAGGCCACGGCAGTGGGAGGCCCGCGTACCGCTAAAGAAAAAAAACAAAAACAAAACAACAAAGAAAAGACACCCTTTCTCCTGAAGTGTGGTTTTTGAAAGCTGCCCAAGATTGGTAAATATACCGAGGGGAAGAGAGGCTTTTCTGTTCACCAGATTTCAGAATGCAGTAATTTTAAAGGACGTCCACATATATGATCTCATTCGACCTTGCATAACTGTGAGGAAAATGTTGGCACCCCCATTTTGCAGATGACAGGGATTAGACATGCAGCTAATTAGTGACAAAACCAGAGCAGAACTAAAAGTATTCCCTCCAAGACATTGCAGAATTCTTCCCACTACTTAAAGCTTGGTAGCAGTGGCGATAAGGTGGTAATGGAAAGTAAGGACAAGTAAGATTAAGTGCTGCACTAAACACTGTAACTAGCGTATGTGGAAGTGAAAATACAAATTATTTCCCAAAAAGTTTGGATGCACGTCAGATGGATAGGGAGTTATAAAAGGCATCCAGGATGCTCTGAGGGCTGTCGAGGCAACCTCTTGAGATTGACAAATAGAAGAGTTGATTCTTTTTTTTCTTCCTTCCAATTGTATTGAGATATAATCGACATACAGCACTGGCTACGTTTAAGGCATACAGCATAATGATTTGACTTACATACATCATGAAATCATGACCATAGTAGGTTTAGTGAACATCCATCCTCTCATATAGATGCTATAGTAAAAAAATAGAAAAAGGTTTCTTTCCTTGCGATGAGGACTCAGCAGTGTTCAATATCTTTATCGTTATCATTCCTAATCCTTACTTATCTTATAACTGGAAGTTTGTACCTTTTGACTCTCTTCACCCAAGTCCCCATCCCTCCACCCCCTGCCTCTGGTAGCCACAAATCTGATCTCTTTTTTCTATGAGTTTGTTTATTTATTTATTTATTTTTCCTGTACGCGGGCCTCTCACTGTTGTGGCCTCTCCCGTTGCGGAGCACAGGCTCCGGACGCGCAGGCTCAGCGGCCATGGCTCCCGGACCCAGCCGCTCCGCGGCACGTGGGATCTTCCCGGACCGGGGCACGAACCCGTGCCCCCTGCATCGGCAGGCGGACTCTCAACCACTGCGCCACCAGGGAAGCCCCGGGTTTGTTTGTTTTTGAACTATAATTGACCTCAACACTCTGATCGTTCTTAGTACACAACATAATGATTCAATATTTCTATACATTTCAAAATAATCGCCGTAAGTCTAGCTGTCATCTGTCACCCTACAAAGATATTACATAATTATTGACTATATTCCCCACACTATACATTTCATACCTGTGACTCATTTATTTTGTAACTGAAAATTTGCACCTTGTAATCTCCCTCACCTATCCATCTCCTCCCCAAAGCCCCCTCCCCTCTGGCAACCACCTATTTGTTCTCTGTATCTATGACTCTGTTTCTATTTAATTACGTTTATTCATCTGTTTTGGTTTATTTTTGGTTTCACATCAAATAGAATAATTGATTCTTAGGCAGGTTTGGGGGCATTTGTCAGAGGCAAAATAATGCATGGATATCGATAACATCATATTTTGTTGACGCTCAGACACCTTTAACTGTAAGATTCACCATTATTTTATGTAATACTAAGAGATACTATGTAAGACAAAACACTGTCGATTAAAGTACGGTGCGTACTCATATGTGGATTGCAGTATTGTCTTAGTCTGTTCGGGCTGCTATAACAAAATACCATTGGCTACATGGCTTATTAACAACAAGAATGTATCCCTCAGATGTTCAGAATCCAAGAGCAAGGTGCTGGCAGATCGGTGTATGGTGAGGGCCTGCTTTCTGGTTTACAGACAGTGCCTTCTAGCTGTAACCTCACATGGCAAGAGGGCTAGGACCTCTGTGAGGTCTCTTTCATGAGAGCACTAATCTCCTTCACAGGGGCTCATAACCTAAGCACCTCCCAAAGGCCCCACCTTCTAATATCATCACCTTGAGCATTAGTTTTCAACATAAGCATTCAGTCCATTGCAAGAATGGATCAGTTTCAGAGATGTTAAAACGCATGAAAATGTGGATCTTAGAATTAGTGAAAAATTGAAAGGAATAACACTTCATCACTCTACATTTTACGATGTGCTTTTCAGGAAATCCCATGGGGCAGATATTATTTTCTCATTTCATTGGAGGGGAGGTTCAGAGGAGCTAAGTGACCACTCCAGCACTCCAGGGCTCAAGCCGAGTCCCCCCTTCATGGCGGGCATTGCTTATCTGGTTATAGTCATCCCCTTTCCGTGGGTGAGATGCTACTCCAGGCTGAGGGCCAAAGATGGGTAAAAACTGGTCCTTCCCTAAGGAGACTGAGGTCTCAGGGAGACACTAGACATGTAACGGTCATCACGGTGTTTTGTGATGAGGGCTATTCTAAAAGGGGGTGATGGGGGTGTCTGAGATGACTGACATGGGAGCTGGGCAGGCAATGGGAGATTGAATTTGGGTTCCAGAAGATTGGGGTCACTATCAGTCCTTTACTTTCTCCCTGCAAAGTGCAGATTTAGCCCCAGGAAAAGCTTGCGTACCTTTTGGGAAGGTCCTGCCGTGATAGCTGATGCTTATTCATCTAATAATGCCTAAAGTGCAGGCAAGAATCCAAATCGGCTTGTTAAAGATTGGTGTGCCTCACGGACCTTGAGCAATTCCTCCCCTACCACCTTACAGCAAGCAGTCAAGGACACCATCATCAAGGTTTATGGTGCCAATTTTGTGTCTTTGACCCTATCAGTACAATGGGGTGGGTATGAAGGTGGTAAAGTAAATTCATTTGTTGCCCATAAAACATTCATTCTCGGAATTCCCTGGCGGTCCAGTGGTTAGAACTCCGTGCTTCCACTGCAGGGGGCACGTGTTCCATCCCTAGTCGGGGGCATTAAGATCCTGCATGTCGTGCGGCGTGGCTGAAAGATAAAAAATAAAATAAAATTTCATTCTTCCCTCCTTTTCTAACAGCCCCTAAAATTTCCTTTTCAGAGGGAGAACTCTTTCCCTCTATTACGTGACAGCAGTTCATTTTGGGTGGATTAACCTCACCTCAAGTGCCAGTGATGAGCTCTGAGGATTAATTCCATCCTCAGCCTATGGACCAGTCCAGGGATTAGTCCAATCAGAGCCCCAGGAGCGGGATGTTTGTTCGTTCCATAGATGACTCAGTTTCACCTTTGCCCTCACTGGATGTGCATTAGGACACATGTAGCCTCTGTGAAGCCACCTGAGATACTAGCTAACAAGCCAGGGAAGGCAGAGCCAGGGGTCACAGGGCTCTGATTTTTTTTTTTGAATTTTATTTTATTTATTTTTTTATACAGCAGGTTCTTATTAGTTATCCATTTTATACATCTTAGCATATATATGTCAATCCCAATCTCCCAGTGCATCCCACCACCACCCACAGGGCTCTGATTGAAAGACACTTGAAATCACATTTTCATCTTTCAATTCCCTGCCCCAAGAAATCCCTCTTATAATTTATGCCAGTTCGTTGCAAAAATTTCTGTGGCTTAAAACAAAAGCACCCAACAGAGGTGACGTGGAAAGTGAAGAGCTCAGGTTTTAAAGAGAAAAGTAAATTTGAACTATGGTTCTATCACTTACTAGCTACGTAACATGGAATAAATTATTGTAAATCCTCCAAGCCTCAGTTTCCTGATCTGTAAAATGGAGATACAGAAGGAAAGGATTAAGCAAGCCTAGTTTAGTTCCTGATAGATTAGAACAAGTTGGGAATTAATGATAATTATTATACTTCTTCTCTGGACTTTAACGCAAAAGACATGCTTTAATTATAAGCAATAAAATTCCTTTTCATAAACTATTCATGTTCATAATCATAAACTGTCAGACCATAAGGTACAATTGCAACAGCTCTGCACTACGGGTCCAAAGACCTGTCTTCTAGATCTTGCCAATGAGTGACCTTGGGCAGTTCATTTAGGCTCTCCGGACCTTGATTTCTCTTATATAATTTGAAGGTGTGAGCCAAGACAATCTCCAATGACCCTTTTAGCTCAAAGATTCTAATATTCAACTTTAGTAGCAATATAAGTCATGACAGAGAGGTCTTGCATGCTTTCTTTGACCCTAACATTAGGCTGCAAGTAACACAGTTGAAGAAGTCCTTTTGCAGAGTCCAAGTCTCTCCAAGTTGAGATCAAAAGGGCTTATTTGGAGACAGACATTTATGTCCACAGATTAATTACAACTTCATCATAGATGCTTGCATGGATGTGTATGAGTCAAGGAGATTATGGTAGAATGACACGGTTTGAAAAAATCTGATTTAGGAATCAGGAGATGGATATTTTGACCCATAACTCTTCTAGTTGTATGACTTTGAGGAAAGTATTTAATTTCTCTGTGTTCCAGAATCTCAGCTATCAAATGAAGGGCTTTGAGAAGCTAAGATCTTCGATGGATCCACCACTGATTCTATGACTATAATCATCTAGTTCCGGTCTAGACAAATTATGCCGATTTTTGTATAGCTTGTAAACTAAGGGAAAAAAAGTTTTTAGAGAGTTTTCTGGTATCACATGAAAATTAAATGACTCTCATGTTTCAGTGTCCATAAAAATTTTATTGGAACACAACCATAACCATTTGTTTACATGTTGTCTCTGGCTTTTTTCACTCTCAAGGGCAGAGCTGAGTGAGTAGTTGCAGAAGATAGAAGCTATACAGTCCACAAAGCCTAAAATATTTTCTATCTGGATATTCACAGAAAATGTCTGGCTGACCCCTAGTCAATATGACCAGCTCTAAAATTCATGAACTAATATACCTTAAACATTTTGTAAACTACATAAACATTCCTCTGCATGGAAGGGGTTCATGTAAAATGGAATTCTGAAATTAAAAAGGCACAGGCAGAAAACTTCCACCTTGCAATCCTTGTTTAGGACCGTGGAAGCTCTGGCTTGTGCCTAGTTGGGCCCAAGTTGTGAGGAAATACTGTGGAATTGTAAGCAAAGCTTAAAAAATGGAAAGGAGAAAAATCATCTGGATAACGTTAAAGAAGTCATGTGATTTACTCCTTTTACGGTAAAATCACCTTCTTCGAGCCACAGCAGGGATTTTTATAGCAGACTGTTCTTTATTCCTATGTGCAAAACTCCCACTAAGTCAGCGAAGGGCTCGAAACCCTCAGAACTGCCTGCCCCACAAGCCAGGGAGAAATGTGCCTCTTCGAGAAAGAGGAATGTTCCTACTCACTTTGTTCTAAGAAGCAAGTGGGAAAGCAGTGCGCTCGCTGGTGTGCCTGGCAGCCCTGTGTGGCTGTGAGGCAGTCCATGCTGCAGGTTAGGACTTTGACTTTCATCCTAGACATTTGCTTGAGAGAAAATATGTTCTTTGCATGCTAAGCCTCCAGATACTCTCTTATTTATGGAGAATAAGGGAGCTACCATTTAGCCAGACCTATTTGGTACTGTGAACTATATTACATTCTTAATGTATTTTAGTTTGTTGAAGCTTATGAGGCACCTATTACTACCTTTTTTTTTTTTTTTTTTTTTTTTTTTGCGGTACGCGGGCCTCTCACTGCTGTGGCCTCTCCCGTTGCGGAGCACAGGTTCCGGACGCGCAGGCTCAGCGGCCATGGCTCACGGGCCTAGCCGCTCCGCGGCATGTGGGATCTTCCCGGAGCGGGGCACGAACCCGTGTCCCCTGCATCGCCAGACGGACTCTCAACCACTGCGCCACCAGGGAAGCCCTATTACTACCTATTTTTGACAGTTAAGGAAATTGAAGTTTGATGACATTGAAAAATTTGCCCAAACTAGAGACATTCAAACCTGTTCTGTGCAATTTCAGGAGTCTACATTCTTTTCTATTCTGAGAAGTATATAATCAACACTGGATTTCTATTAAAATTTCATAGGCTTTTTAGGATAAATAGCTCGACAAATGGCACATAGACTATTAAATAACTGAAGTCGTTGAACCCTGTGGTATCATTTCCTATTATCAGTTCCTTAAATTTTTTTTTTAGTTACAATTTTTTTTTTTCTTGGGATGAGAACTTTTAAGATTTACTCTCTTAGCAGCTTTCAAGTGCACATACAGTATTATTTTTATTATTATTTTTTAAATGGGATCTTTTTTTTCTTTTTAATTAATTAATTAATTTATTTATTTTTGGCTGTATTGGGTCTTCGTTGCTGCGCGCGGGCTTTCTCTAGTTGCGGCGAGCAGGGGCTACTCTTCATTGCGGTGCGCGGTCTTAGTGCGGTGGCTTCTCTTGTGGAGCGTGGGCTCTAGGTGCGCGGGCTTCAGTAGTTGTGGCTCATGGGCTCAGTAGTTGTGGCTCGCGGGCTGTAGAGCGCAGGCTCAGTAGTTGTGGCGCACGGGCTTAGTTGCTCCGCAGCATGTGGGATCTTCCCAGATTAGGGCTTGAACCCATGTCCCCTGCATTGGCAGGCGGATTCTTAACCACTGTGCCACCAGGGAAGTCCCACGTACAGTATTATTAATTATAGTCACCCTGCTGTACATTCCATCCCTTATTTACATGACATTTATAACTGGAAGTTTATACCTTTTGACCACCTTTACTCGTTTTGCCCACCTCCCACCCTCCACCTCTAGCAACCACCATCTGCAGCTATTAGCTCAGTTGTTTTTTGTTTTAAAGATTCTACATGTAAGTGAGATTGTACAGTATTTGTCTTTCTCTAACTTATTTCACTTAGCGTAATGCCCTCAAGTCCAACCACGTTATCCCAAATGGTGGGATTTCCTCTTTTTTATGTCTGAGTAGTATTCCACTGTGTGTGTGTGTGTGTGTGTGTGTGTGTGTGTGTGTATTCTTTATTCATTCATCCATTGATGGACACCTAGGATGCTTCCATGTCTTGGCTATTGTGAATAATGCTGCAATGAACATGGGACTACAGATTTCTTTTCAAGTTAGTGTTTCCATTTCCTTTGGCTAAGTACCCAGAAGTGGAATTGCTGGATTATATGATCATTCTATTTTTAATTTCTTGAAAAACCTCCATACTGTTTTTCATGGTGACTGCACCAATTTACATTCCCACCAACAGTGCACAAGGGCTCCCTTTTCTCCACATTCTCACCCACACTTGTTATTTCTTGTTTTTTGATCATAGCCATTCTGACAGGTGTGAGGTGATATCTCATTGTGGTTTGATTTGTATTTCCAACAGTTCCTAAAATTCTCAAACATTTAATTAATGATAGAGAATGTTCAATTTGGGGTCGGAAGAACTGGGTTTTATTGTGTTTTTGTTTTGCTACTCCCTGCTTGCTTAAACTCCACGAGTCTCAGTTTTCCTCACCTGTAAAACAGAAACAGTAAGATCTACCTTGATAACAGGGCTCTTATGTGAAAATGCTTTGTAAGCATGTATCGTTATTACTTGGTCACTGTTGAATTCTTCATATATATAATTTTTACATTAAAATTTTAGCTGTTAATATTCTAAGAAGTAAATGGGAGCATGCTTCAGAGATTTAAGTAGAGGTAAATACAAATAGATATAAATACTATTGATCTAAAAATGTAATTTTTTAAGAAAAAAATGATCTCTTTTTAGTAAGCTCAAAAGGATAAAATTATTACCACAACGAACAATCACCTTCTAATTTTGTGTAAGATGCTGTGCAAAGAGAATGGTACAGCCACAGTCACAAACCCTTTAGGAGTTTGCATTTCATTCAGATGCAGCAAAAGTTTAAATTCCATGACCGCATACCACCCTGTGCGCCTGTCTAGATTATAACCATCAGAAAGATTTCCCACCAGTCTCTGTTCACAGCCTTCCAAGAATCACCGAGGCTGCTGGACACAGCTTGCCAGTAGACTGCATGTCCAGCAACTACTGTGTCTGGGCTACTCCACCTGCAAATATCTGACAAATTGGAAAGACCCACCGGCTTCTTCTTCCCGCCTCTGCGAGCTGGTCCTATCAACACCGCCATCTTCTGGCTGGCCCTGGGAACTGATTCTTTTTCTTCATCGGACGAGGCTTTCGCCAGCCATCCCCCTCAGACCTCTGTATTTCACAGTTCACAATTCAGTTCATTCCCTCCTAAGAAATCATTCTTATACGTGTATACACACGTTCTCTTTCATTCCTAGATTAATTTGCTAGGGCTGCTGTAACAAAGTACCACAAAGTGGGTGGCTTAAACAACTGACTTTATTTTTTTAATTTTTGGCTGCGTTGGGTCTTCGTTGCTGCGCGCGGGCTTTCTCCAGTTGCGGCGAGCGGGGGCTGCTCTTCATTGCAGAGCACGGGCTCTAGGCGTGTGGGCTTCAGTAGTTGTGGCACACGGGCTCAGTAGTTGTGGCTCACGGGCTTAGTTGCTCCGCGGCATGTGGGATCTTCCCGGACCAGGGCTCGAACCTGTGTCCCCTGCATTGGCAGGCGGATTCTTAACCACTGCGCCCCCCAAGGAAGCCCAAACAACTGAAATTTATTGTCTCACAGTTCTGGAGGCCAAAAGTCAGAAATCAAGCTTGTCAGTTGGTTGGTTCCTTCTGAGGGCTGTGAAGGAAAGATCTGTTCCACGTCTCTCTCCTTGGCTTGTGGATGGTCGTCTTCATAGTCACATGCTATTCTTCCTGCATGCGGTCTCTGTGTCCAAATTTCTGCTTTTTATAAGGACACCAGTCATATCGGATCAGGGCCCACCCTCATGACCTTATCTTAACGACTATATCTGCAATAACCATATTTCCAAATAAAGGCACATGCTGAGTTTCTGGGGACTAGGACTTCAACACATGAATCTGGGGGAGGCGGACACAATTCAACCCACAGCAACTTCCCTCCTCTTTCCTTCCAACTTGCTCATATCCCTCCAGGCGTTTTTTAAAATTCTCATTCTCTCCTCTGCTTCTGCTCCTACCTCATTAGCCTGCACATTATCTTATATGACGGAAACCCGTAAGAATGGGCATATCTAGGAAAAAGAAGGCCATGTGCTGTGAAACCTGACCTGGGTGGAGAAGTGAACACCCCCCGGGTCACTCAGGATCTCTTCTGAAACTCCTTACTTCCTCACCCTCCTTTATTTAAACTAGCTTGTTCTCTTTTCCTTAAGTACCACCATTCAAAATAAATATTTCCAGCTTCCCTGGTGGCGCAGTGGTTGGGAGTCTGCCTGCCGATGCAGGGAACGCAGGTTCTCGCCCCGGTCCGGAAGGATTCCACATGCCGCGGAGCGGCTGGGCTCGTGAGCCATGTCCCCTGAGCCTGCACGTCCGGAGCCTGTGCTCCGCAAGGGGAGAGGCCACAACAGTGAGAGGCCCGCGCACCGCAAAAAATAATAATAATAATAAAGATAAGTAAATAAATAAATATTTCCTACACAGCATTTTTCTGTTTGAATCACTAATATTCAAACCGCATTGTGTTCTGCTATATTTTCATTGTCGATGTGTAGCATTTTAACTGTTATAAAATATATTGGAGTAAAAGTCCCTCTGAGATGGTAACTCCCCTTCCCCATTCCCCCCCACCCCATCATTGATATAATTCTCTTTCTCTAAGTATTTGTGTGCTGGCCACTACGGTAGGTGTGGGAGATACAAACACAAGTGGTCATGAGGTCTGCTATAAAGAAACATACAACCTAGATGGGCAGATCGACATAACTAATACTCTAAGTCTTATAATGGTAGTATTTATAAAATGATGTGGCAGCACAGAAGATGGAGTGATTAATTAAGCATTAGGAACCAAAAGTCATCAGCCCTGATCCATCTAGTAAAGGACAGCATTCTTGGTGAAGATAAAATTTCATAATAGGTTGAATGATGAGAGAGAAAGGCTGGCCTGCAGAAGAGAAGGGCATTCTGGTACACTGGGGGCAAATTCCAAAGTAGACGGAAGATGCAAGTGGGATAATGGATGAAAGAGTCTTTGAGCATCTTCCATCCAACCACTGGCCTCCATCTACTGCTATGGATTAGCTGGAAATTGTTAAAAGTCCAAGCATGTTAAAGTGATGGATGCCATCTTTGACGTCAGGGACACACACATTGATCAGTGGAAATGAGTGAAGTATTTCTGAACTTCCTTTAAAAATTGCAACTCAAGCCTCTTCATCAACTTACAAGAGTCATTATAATCATCCAACCAATGAATTGTTGACATGCTATTTCATCTACCCTCAGATGACTATTACGAGCTGCAATGTGACCAGTCAACCATAGTAATTTTAAATTTTCTCTTGGTAGCTATTTTCATATCATTTCTCTTGTATCAATTCTTCAGTTTGTTTGGGACTAAATTATTTCAGCATTTGCCATATACTCTCCAAGCTGAAACCTGGACACATTCATAAGCAGGCTTTAGAATGAGTCTTTTGCAAGAACAGTCTCAGAACCCCGATTTTCACTTGCATCATTTGATTGTGTCCTTAAAAGCCAGAAGGAATATGTTTTGTTTGTTTGTTGTCTTTGATGCCAAGATTTGATCAGGATCTTGCGAACAGGGTCCCTTATTACCACTGACTTCTCACTGTTACTTCTCCCCAGTTAATATGAGGTGAAAGTACTCATGACCCATGTTGCTCCAACCAACTCCTTCCCCCGACCCCAGAATGGGTTCTTATCGCCCAAACCGTGGAGCAGATCCAAGAAATATCAAAATGTTAAAGCTGAGCGAATTAGAGATTATCTTATCCAACCACATACTTTTACAGTGAGAAAACTAAGGCCAGAGACGTTATAGGACTGACAAGATGATGCAGAATCCAAACCATAATTCAGGTCCATAGATACTCAGTTTTGCAATTAGTGTTTCCTGTGTGTTTTTGTTTGTTTCTGTTCCAGCCCTCACCTCTATCTCTATGTGAACCATGTTAAGGATTTTTATCCTTATCCAAAAAAAGATAGGGAATCCACTGAGTGAGCATGATCTGAGAGGTAAAAATTTTTTAAACTTCCAGTGGCCAGTAGAGGATGGGTTGGAAGGAGCATTGTCACAAAGATGTATTATTGTGTTTGTCCCCATCCCACCCCTGAAATGACCCCACATGTGTGTCTTGGACTCCACCGACCCCAGCCACAGCTCAGTGTCCTTGGATGGACACATGATGCCAGGGCAGCCAATCAGCAGCTCTAACAGAGTCCACCCAAAGAGAGAGATATTGGCCTACTACTCTCTCTCCAGAGATGCTGATTGAGTCCCTGGGATGGACCCCCAGGAATCTGTGTTTAGAAAGCCGCAAGTGATTTCAATCATCAGCCAGATTTTGGAGCCACTACTCTAGGGGATTTGAGTTAAGAGACACAGAAACCACTGTTGGCTGTGGTGGGTACTGAACCAGGATCGTTGTGATGTTGGAGCTTGAGACCCTTTGGGGCCAAATGCTGACTGAGTGCTTAGAAGACATTGCCTGAGGGGTAGAGGAACAAGGGAGGCAGAGAAGAAAGAGAGGGATCTTCTATACTTCATTTCATATCCCCATAACGTCTAATAATATTGGATCTTCACACTAATCCTTCCTTCCTCTGTCCTGTGTGTGTGTGTGTGTGTGTGTGTGTGTGTGTGCGCGCACTTGCTATTGGGACATCCATCACGTTGGAGGAGGTCCCTAGGCTCAGAATCTTCCCTAACCTTTTCTTCCCTTAACTTTCTATTCTTCCTCATTTCCTCCACCCCAACCCAGACCTTGGTCAAAGCCTTCCTCTCTTCCCAGAAACTGATGGTGTTACTAAAAGCCTGATAAGTGTTTGGTGTGATGTCTGTAAGCAGGCACATTTCTATTTGAGAATCTTCCCAGGATTCCTGTAGCACAACGAATGATGGGTTCTTGGAAAGTGCAGGGACCAGAGAGGGCTGTGGAGGAGGCTACTTATGATGGCCATGCTGGGGGCTCCTTTCTTCACAGTTTTCAATCACACCATGTGATTGAGATCAGACAAGCCTGCCCAGGAAGCTCTGATTTCAGCATCTACTCAGACTCTTTAAAATTCAACCCCACGTCACCCGCCCTCATGAACAGAAACTTTAGTCCTGACCTCCTCAGATAGCTCCAATCTGAAAATCATGTTGTATTACGTGGTCCGAGAAGCAGCTCCTTGTAGATAAAACTAAAGGTACTACTACGGAGGAAGACAAGTGGAAGCTTCTATGCAAAAATGGGTCAAATTGAGGGGAAGAAGAGTTATCAACCTCCAGAAACTTTATTTCTAGTCAAGTAATCCTAAATATGTGAATACACACACACAAACACACACAAAGTTAGAGAGAGACAGGGAGATGGGCAGTCTGGAAGAATCTCCACCAGAATGTTAATTGAGGTTATTTTTGGATGAGGCAGTCCATGGCTTTGTTTTGATTTTTTTGTGTGTTTGCTTATTTGTATTTGTCTTAATGTTTTGTAATGAGCATTACATTTGCAATAGTACTGTACTAGTATGGAAAGAAACCAGAAGACTGAAAAAAATTTTTTCTAAGAAAAAAAGAAAAGAAAAAAGGCAAGAAAGAAAGGAAGGAAGGAGGGGAGAGGGGGCGGGAGGAGGAAGGAAAACTTCAGGAAATGTACAGTTATTGTTTGGACCCATGCTCAGTCCTGATATATGTGTCCACTTGCTCTACAAAGTGATGCTTTCCCAAACTGTGTGTGTGAAGTGTGGAGGCGAAATCCACCCCCAAGAAGAGGGGAGCAGAGACAAACCATCTGCATGGTGGGAAGCTGCTCTTCGGACAGAGGATTTACTCAATAGTAAAAACACTTTGTTCCTGTTTCAAGTTTAAATTATAGCCACGGCGATATTGAGAACCCGATGAAAAGATCTTTCAGGTCAACATCAAAGCGGAGCTGAGACGGGAGATCTATCAGTGGAGAGCTGGCCTCACCTCATTTCCACCTCCTCGCCCCACCTGCCCACTCACTTTGTAGGTTCTCCAGGGGATTTAACTGATGGAATCAAGATGGGAGACTTCACCCATGCTGCTCTTCTGTATTTTTCTTTTCCTTTTTTTCCTCATTTGCTTATTTCCTTGTGTCTGTTTACTCTTTAGAGACCTCTCTCTCTCTCTTTCTTTCTCTCTTATCCAAGAGCCTAGGATGAAAGGTCCTTAAAACCAGAAGCTGCCTGGCTGTGTGCACACAGGGTGTTGAGTCTGTGACTCACAGTTCATTCCTGGTTGACGAGTGGGTGGTTTGCCTTCCTGGGTCCCAGGCCCTAGCTGGGGGCTAACCCAGAGCTAACTTCTCACTAGCGTGAACATTGCATCATTTCAGCTTACAGGAATCCTTTTAATTTTATTTTTAAGATTACTTGGAGGATCCCTAAATGGCTCTTGTATTTTTCTTTAGAAAGATAAATTTATTTTAATATCTTGGATACCAATAAGCCTAAAGCAATATCAGACAGGTCAAGATTAAATGAACATTATAATTATCAAAACTGCAATTTAAATTCCAGGCCTCAGAGGCCAGCATTTCAGAGATGGGCATTTCCCTCCTTTACTAATAACAGTAATTAACCATTGTATTTTGTTCGTAATGCACACAAGGCATTTCTACATTATCTTAGGTGAACCTTTCTACAGCCCTGAGCAGGAAACAGGGCATGTATTGTATTATCTCCAGTTTACAAAGGTGGGAAACAAAAATTAAAAGAAATTAAGTGACCGTTGGAAGAAGGTAGCCCCTGGGACAGGACTGAGGCACAATTTTTCCTCGCCTACCACCACTCAGTCCGTTCTCAAAGAGACAGAAGCTCCTTTCCTGGAATTTATTTCACTGTCTGCAGTGCATGTATGGTCAGGATGGTGCTGGGGAAGAATTTGGAGGCTCTCTAAAATAGATTTTCAATAAAATTGTATGTTTCACATTTTTTCCAAAGAGGAAATGCAGATGGCCAACAGGCACATGAAAAGATGCTCAACATCATTAATCATCAAGGAAATGTAAATCAAAACCACAATGAGATATCACCTCACACCTGTCAGAATGGCTATCATCAAAAAGAACACAAATAATAAATGTTGGCAAGGATGTGGACACCATTTCCCTTGTACACTGTTGATGGGAAAGTGGTGCAGCCACTGTGGAAAACCTTATGGAGGGTTCTCAAAACACTAAAGTAGAACTACCATATGACCCAGCTATTCCATTCCTGGGTATCTGAAAAAAACAAAAACACTAATTCAAAAAGATGCATGCACCCCAATGTTAATAGCAGTATTATTTACAATAGCCAAGATATGGAAGCCACCTAAGTGTCCATCAACAGATGAATGGATTAAGATGTGGTGTATATATATATATTACATATATATATATAACATATATATATATAATGGAATACTACTCAGCCACAAAAAAGAATGAAATTTTGCCATTTGCAGCAACAGGGATGGATTTGAAGGGCATTATGCTAAGTGAAATCGGTCAGACAGAGAGAGACAAAGATTTCACGTATATGTGAAATCTAAAAAATACAACAAACTACTGAATATAATGAAAAGAGCAGACTCCAGATGTAGAGAACAAACTAATGGTTACCAGTGGTAGGGGGTGAGGGGGCAATACTGGGCTGGGGGGAGTGGGAGAAAAATAATAAAACTAAATAAAGTGTATCTCCAATAAACTTGTATGTTTTATGTTTAATAACGTCATTTATTAAAATGTTTTAACATGTATATGTCATTTTTTTGGGGGGGATACGCAGGCCTCTCACTGTTGTGGTCCCTCCCGTTGTGGAGCACAGGCTCCGGACGTGCAGGCTCAGCGGCCATGGCTCACGGGCCCAGCCGCTCTGCGACATGTGGGATCCTCCCAGACCGGGGCACGAACCCATGTCCCCTGTGTCGGCAGGCGGACTCTCAACCACTGCGCCACCAGGGAAGCCCCAACATGTATATGTCATTTTGATCAATCCTTATAATATTTGAAAACTCACTCCAGAATAAAATTTTAATAGGTACAGTCTTAGAGACATGGGAAACCTAGGCATTTAAGTTTATATGCATATTTTTATTGTAAAACATTATGATAGGGTGGTTATTAAACTTTCAAGCATAACCAGATAATAGGATAAAATTCTATGGGAGAAGTGGGTTGAAAATACAAATTCAAGGAAGCAAAGAAACATTGCAAACTTTCCCACGGTTAGAGAAGGGTTTTTCCATGTTTTACAAATGGATGACAGTGGTTATAAAATAACTATGGTATCTGTAGTTTAATGAATGTATTTAAGAGAGTAATATAATAGCATTATGTTTAAGTACCAATATTTATACTACAATAGAAATTGTATCCATTGCATCAAATTACATCACTGATAAAAAATTTTAGAAGTCAAAATTTTTTTAAGCATGAGCGTTACCCCAAGTTTATAACATTCTTTGGGTAAGGGGGGAGCATAAAGAAAAATTTTGGGGCTTCCCTGGTGGCGCAGTGGTTGAGAGTCCGCCTGCCGATGCAGGCGACACGGGTTCGTGCCCCGGTCCGGGAAGATCCCACATGCTGCAGAGCGGCTGGGCCCGTGAACCATGGCCGCTGAGCCTGTGCGTCCAGAGCCTGTGCTCCGCAACGGGAGAGGCCACAACAGTGAGAGGCCTGCGTACCGAAAAAATAAAATGAAATAAAATAAAATAAAATAATAAAAAAGGGCTTCCCTGTTGGTGCAGTGGTTAAGAGTCCGCCTGCCAATGCAGGGGACACAGCTTCGAGTCCTGGTCTAGGAAGATCCCACGTGCCACGGAGCAACTAAGCCCATGCACCACAGCTCCTGAGCCTGCGCTCTAGAGCCCGCGAGCCACAACTACTGAGCCCATGTGCCACAACTACTGAAGCCCACACACCTACAGCCCGTGCTCAGCAGCAAGAGAAGCCCGCGCACCGTGACAAAGACTGGCCCCCCTGGCTGTAACTGGAGAGAGCCTGCACGCAGCAGCAAAGACCCATTGCAGCCAAAAATAACTAAATAATTTATTTTAACAAAAGAACAGAACACAGTTGAAAACAATGAGATTTTAAAAAAGACCCTTAAAATATATTAAAAAAAAGGAATCATTCACTTTCTCCACATCATCGCCAATGCCATCTGTCAAATCGTCCTTTGTTAGGTTCTCTAGAGGTTTGTCAGACCCAGTACAATGCAGCGTAACTAGATTAGAGATGGACGATATCTTTTTTTTGAAAGATGGAAGAAGAACAGTTATAAAAGCAGAGGTGGAAAACGAGCATTTTCTGGCCTACAGGTACCTTGCTGGGCAAAGACATATAAAGAATTATATATATGGATGTTGATGATTGAATCTGATTCTCTTAAGGCTATCTGTGAGCTGCACAATTTTTGGAAAGATTTTGTGTATCCCAGGGTAATATGTTTGTGAAATAATGGAAGATGTATATTTGTCTCTGCCCCCAGTTCCTGGCATAGAACTTCTGAAATCCTTGTCATTTCCTGGGTGATAGGAGCGTCTTTTGTTCTGATGAGGTGACCCTGGGTGGGCTCCTGGATGAGGGCTGGTCACCAGAAAGACCAAGCCATGATTAGAAGTTTGGAATTTTCAGCTCTGCTCCCCTTTCTCTTGAGAAGGGAGAAGGGCTGAAAATGAAGTTAATGATTGATCATGCCTGTATGATGAAGCTTCCATAATGTCCCCAAAGCACAGGTTTCAGAGAGCTTTTGGGTTGATGAACAGGTTTTGGTGTTGGGAGAGTGGTACCCAGACAGAGCATGGATGCTCCATGCCCCTTCCCAAATACCTCGCCCTATGCACCTCTTCCATCTCCATGTTCATCTGTATCTTTTATCATATCCTTTGTAATGAACTGGTGAATGTAAGTAAACTTTTTTTCTGGAATCTGTGAGTTGCTCTAGCAAAGTAATCAAACCCAAGGAGGGTGTAGTTGGAACCTCCAATCTACAGCTGGTTAGTCAGAAGCCCAGGTGACAACCTGGGCTTGCAACTGGCGTCTGAAGTGTGTGTGTGTTGGGGGCAGCGGTGTGGGGCGGGAGAGAGAGTCTTGTAGGACTAAAGCCCTTACCCTGTGGAATATGATGCCATCTCTGGGTAGACAGTGTCAGAGCTGAGTTAAATTGTAGGACACCAGCTGGTGTCACGAAGACTTGCTTGCTGTTGTGGAGAAAACCCTCCACACATTTGGTGACCAAAGTGTCAGAAATGAAGTGTCCTGTGTCAGCAGTAAAGGAAACACACAGGGAAGAAACACACAGGTGGAAAATGGAGTTTTTCCATTACCGTGTTCCAGCTTGCAGACCACCGCCCGGGGAATCTTTCAGGCTCCACCATCCCTCACACTTCTCTATCCTGTTACCCTTTAAAAAATTATTATTAAAATTTTATTATTAATTATATATATAATTATATATAATATAATATTATTATATAATAATAATTAAAACATTATTATTATTATGTTTTTGGTTGCACTGGGTCTTTGTTGTTGCACACGAGCTTTCTCTAGTTGCGGCGAGTGTGGGCTACTCTTCATTGTGGTGCAGGGGCTCTAGGCGCACGGGCTTCAGTAGTTGTGGCATGCAGGCTCAGTAGTTGTGACTCACGGGCTCCAGACCACAGGCTCAGTAGTTGTGGCGCACGGGCTTAGTTGCTCCGCGGCATGTGGGATCTTCCCGGACCAGGGGTCGAACCCGTGTCCCCTGCATTGGCAGGCGGATTCTTAACCACTGCGCCACCAGGGAAGTCCCTCCTGTTACCTCTTGTTTCTGCTCCATGGCACCTTCCCTGGCATCTGCCTGCTGCCCAGTCTCCTGTGTGGTCTCTCGGCCTCCACAGTGACTCTCTGAGGGTCAGTTTGATCCCTTTCCTCTTTTCCAGCCCAGCAGCTCAGAACTCAGCCTGAGTCTGGTGCAAAACCAACAAAAACCCAATACACCAACAAACATTTGTTTTAAGAATACTTGCTTAGCTCAGTATTAATAGCTCAAAATGAAAAAAGGAGGTTATCTTAGGTACCTTAGCAAGGCTCCTTTTCTATAAAGTTATCCATAAAGAGGGAGAGAAAAGGTAAAGGGCTACACAAATAGCAGCTACTACAATAATTATGGTAACAGGCTTCAGTTATTGATTACTTACTGTGTGGCGAGATCCTGCATACATTAGCTGAAGTGTTCCTCGTAATAAAGATATGCTGTAGTCAATTTTATCCTCCTTTTACAGATGAGGAAACTAGGGATCTAGGGTGTTAGATAGCCTGCCTATAGGGCTTCAGTTAAAACCCACACTGTTCTGATTCCCAAGTTCATGGTCTTAATTAACCATTATGCCTCCTAACAGCAAGTCCATGAAAAGTGACCATTTATGGTTCATGTGATGCTCCAAAAGGCATTGCCTTCCTGTGTCCTCCACACCCATCCACTCTCCTTGGTCCTCCTATTTTTGCTCTTCCCATTTTTCTTTAGGTGTCTTATGTCTTCTAAAGGCACCCTTGAGCATTGCATCATTCCTCCCAGGTTTAATAAGCTCAGCACACCCTGGTCTGGTGGGGAGAATAGTCAGGATTTGGACCTGTTTCCAATGTCACATTCCATCTCTGGGCTATTTTTTCCACTGAAGCCCACACAGAGTAATTAATATTGAAGAATAAGACAAATTCTTCAATAATTAAACCTGGAAAGGAGCCAGCCAACTGGCATCAAAGCCAAAATCAATGTAATTTGGTTTCATTGAGCTGGACAAATAATAAAGAAAAGAACATTTAGTCACCACTGGAGTATTTGGGCTTTAGTGGGGTGATAAAATCTGGACAATAACAAAAGAAAGGAGATAGGAAATTGCAAGTAGCAATGTGAACAAAGGACAGCTAAGCTGAAGTGACACGTGAGTTGGAGGTGGGACATAGTGGAAAATATGACGTGGCCTGTAGACAGTGAGAGGCTTTATATGGTTAAAACCACAGATCTCACTGATCTGTGAGTTTTAGGTTCTATGTTGGCAGTCAAAAGGGACATTTGGATTAGCTAACAATCGTTCTGAAATCAGTTCTATTCCAGTAGTGCTGGCTGCACCCACGGGCATGATGAAATGAGTGGGAAATGAGTGGAAAGTCCCACCCTCACAAATACACACCCAAATTCTCCCCACTAGTTACCCTTCTGGATTAGAGCCCTTGAGGTGTCTATTATAATGTGTACCTTAAGAAGATGTTGGAATGGGGACTTCCCTGGTGGTGCAGTGGTTAAGAATCCGCCTGCCAATGCAGGGGACACGGGTTCCATCCTTGGTCCGGGAAGATCCCACATGTCGCAGAGCAGCTAAGCCTGAGCGCCACAACTACTGAGCCTGCGCTCTAGAGCCCGTGAGCCACAACTACTGAAGCCCGCGTGCCTAGAGCCCATGCTCCACAACAAGAAAGTCCACCGCAATGAGAAGCCGGCTCACCGCAACGAAGAGTAGCCCCCGCTCTCTGCAACTAGAGAAAGCCTGCGCGCAGCAACAAAGACCCAAAGCAGCCAAAAATAAATAAATACATACATAAATTTATTAAAAAAAAAAAAAGAACACGTCAGAAGATTCCAGTGCTACGACAGCTCTCACAGCAAGAGGGACCACATACTCAGTACTGCTTTACCATAGCAGATAGAATTGCAAAGCAACTTAAAGTCCAGAGTTGACTACCAGTTTTGTTTTGGATTTTAAATTTTCAGAGAAGGTATTTCTGCAAACTTTTCTTAGGTTGACCGAAATACATTAGAAAAGAAAATATACCTTCCATTTCAATGAAGTATTAAATGCCCTGAAAAATCACCCTCACTGGCAAGTGAGTAATTCACCTCAGTTTTTTTTTTAATTGAGATGAAATTTGCATAACATAAAATTAACCATTTTAACACGAACAATTCAGCCAACTGGCAAAAGCCAGACTCAACGCAATTTGGTTTTACTGAGCTGAACAGATAATGAAGAAAAAGAACAACATTTAGTTATCACCAGAATATTTAAGGCTATAATGGAGTAATGAAAGCTAGACCACAGTGGTATGTAGTACATTCATGATATTGTGAAACATCACTTCTATCTAGTTCCAAAACATTTTCATAACTCCAAAAGGAGACCCTGTACCTACTAAGAAGTTACTCCTAAATATTCCTACCCTTAGCTCCCGGCAACTACCAACCTGTGTTCTGTCTCTATGGATTTACCTATTCTGATCATTTCATATAAATGGAATCATACTATGTGTGAATTTTTGGGTCTAGCTTCTTTCACTTAGCATAGTGTTTTCAAGGTTCATCCAGGTTGTAGTATGTATGTGTAATTCATTCTTTTTTAATGACTGAATAATATTCCATTGTACGGATACACTGCATTTTGTTTACTTATTCATCTCTTGATGGACATGTGGGTTGTTCTGGCCATTGTGAATAGCACTACTATGAACATGGGTGTACATGTATTTGTATGAATGCCTATTTTCAATTCTTTGGGGTATATACCTTGGGAGTGGAATTATAGGATCATATGGTAATTCTACGTTTAACTTTCTGAGGAACTGTCAAACCGTTTTTCACAGGAGCTGCACCATTTTACATTCCCATCACGTCTCAATTTCTTGCCAGCCTCACTAATACTTGTTATTTTCCTTTCATGTTGGTGTTGTTTAGTTTTGGCTTGGTTTGGTTATAGCCATCCTAGTGAATGCGAAGTGATCTCATGGTGGTTGTGAGTTGCATTTCCCTAATGACTAATGATTTTGAAAGCCTTTTCATGTACCCATTTGTACAGTTGGCCCTGAGATTCTACATATGCAGGTTCACTAACCTCAGATCATGTAGTACTGTAGTAGGTATTTGCTGAAAAAAAAAAATCCACCTATATGTGGACTCCACAGTTGAAATCCATGTTCTTCAAGAGTTAAATCTATATCTTCTTTGGAGAAATGTCTGTTCAAGTTCTTTGCCTATATTGTAATGGGGTTGTTTACGAGTAATTCATTTTAAAAAAGTGGTGATTATTGTTTCACAGAACTATTCATAGTTGGTATTTTGTAACTTTTGGGGGGCAGTGAGGGTCATCATCCTGACTTTTTTTTTTTTTTTTTGTACGCGGGCCTCTCACTGTTGTTGGCCTCTCCCATTGAGGAGCACAGGCTCCGGACGCGCAGGCTCAGCGGCCATGGCTCATGGGCCCAGCCGCTCCGCGGCATGTGGGATCTTCCCGGACCGGGGCACGAACCCATGTCCTCTGCATTGGCAGGCGGACTCTCAACCACTGCGCCACCAGGGAAGCCCAGCATCCTGACTTTTTATATCTCTTATTTTACTCCAGAGTTCTAGAAAGCTAGGAGGACAGGACGACGAACTGCTATGTGCAAAACTAAACTTTCTCCAGAGAATAGCAAGCATGTGAAAGCCTTAAAATTTTATCTGCACAAATAGAAAGATGTTGACAAAAATAAGCACCCCGTGGGTAAAATGGACAAATTGCAGTGAAAAACTAAGAATTTCCACTAATGAATGGGATCAGAGATAGAGGACATATGAAGAATTGGAGCAGCTTTAGGAGGGCTGAGACCAGGGACTCCATGAAGAGAGCCATGGGCTGTTCAGTCCCTTGTCATCAGGAAAATATGCGGAATGCCTCTTAGAAAAGTCATCGGGTGTAACCTAAAGAAAACCAGGGCACCAAAATTTGCTCACCAGGGAGTTAAAAAAACAAACAAACAGACAAACCCTCAGTGATCTGTTCTATATTTTAACACAGAAGAAAACGTCAGTCCAATTACACTGAGTAAGGTTTTATGTAACCGCATTCATTAAGCACAGGATGTGCCCAAACTTCTTCCCAAAAGTATGCTAAGTAGTCTTTGAAGATGTTATTGGCTCAATGAAATGCATTAATAAACCTAAAAACATTAATACGTTTTAATATGAGTGAGTCATGAGCATGAGATACACCCTATTCCCCCCAAAGCCTCCATTTTCCCACCCACTTCCATCCCTTTATTTCCTTCCTATCCCTTTCTTTTAAGTTTTCCTTTCATTAAAAATTACTTATATGGGCTTCCCTGGTGGCGCAGTGGTTGGGAGTCCGCCTGCCGATGCAGGGGACACGGGTTCGTGCCCCGGTCCGGGAAGATCCCTCATGCCGCGGAGCGGCTGGGCCCGTGAGCCATGGCCGCTGAGCCTGTGCGTCCGGAGCCTGTGCTCTGCAACAGGAGAGGCCACGACAGTGAGAGGCCCGCGTACGGCAAAAAAAAAAAAATTACTTATAACTTTATAGCAAGAATCGAGGTCTATAAGAAACTATCATAAACTAGAGAGCTAAATGCCAGGAAAAAGAGAGGAGTTTGGAAAACAAAATTGATTTGGAGCAAAGCAGAGAGCAAAATTCGCAAAGAACAGGTTGAGTGCAAACTGCCCAAGGGTTTGAGTCTGTGGTTCATGTCTGATATTAAATGGACTTTGTAAATAGCCAGTCGTCTAATGTATAGACATTAATTTTTGAAATATCAGTAGACCTAGAAGAAGTGGATGTTTGACCCAGATAAATATTAGAGACAGCTATGAAATTCACAACTGCTAAGCAAATATGGCTCAGGAAAAAGCGCAAAGAGCAGTGAAATTTCCCTGCATTTCATGAAATCACTTGTTAGTCCGTTAGGCATGTTGTCAAATGATGCTCTTTTCAGAGTCTGTTTCATTGAGGGGTGGATAGATATGATCCATGGGAAAGCTTCTGGAGGGAAGAGAGATTGCTAGACAGAGAGTTAGGAAAGCTGTCCCTGCGGAGTAGGGTTTGGAAGAGGATCCGTAAGGAAGAGACAGGGGTGATCAGGCAGGAAGGATGTGAGAGGCTCTTTCAGCCCGGGTTGGGGTGAGAACAGAGACATCCTGAGGAACAAGGGAGAGGTCAAGAGTGTGTCTGCTTGGGAAAAAAGAGAAAAGGAGCCCGATGAGAGCGTCACAATGTCTCATGCACAAATGCAGAGGAGGGAGCGGACTCGTGAGCAGGAAAGAGAGGTGTGCCCGGGTCAGAAAGCCTGGAGAGTGAGATTGTTCCGGAAGCAGCACTTGGCCTCAAAATAACAAGAGCATTGTGCTAAGAGTGTGAGTGAAAGCCTGCAGATAACCTTGACGAGGTCTGTCCTTTGAAGCAAGTTTTGTTTTGAGTCAGCAGATGTTAGAAACCTTCAATGCAACATCGATCTACACAGGCTAAGTATCATCCCCATCTTTGTGATGTATTGGGTTGGCAAAAAGAGGGGTAGAAGTCCAATGCGTAGAGCAGTGGTTCTCAAACCCGGGGTGATTTTACCCGTCCCAGGGGACATTTGGCAATGTCTGGGGATAGTTTTTGTTGTCACGACTGTGGGGGGTTGGGGAGAGGGGCGGTGCTACTGGTGTCTAGTAGGTAGAGGATGGGGATGCTGCTAACCACCCTCCAGTGCTCAGGACAGACCTCCGTCTCCCGCAGCAAAGGATCATCCAGTCCAAAATGCCAATAGTGCTAAGGTTGAGAAACTCTGGGATAAACTGATCCGTCCTTTCCCTTTCCTGTGCTCCATGCTGAGGACACCCGTGCGCGCGTACATGCGGACTGAATTCAGGAATCCAGTCTGGGTCCCAGATGTCAGTGTGTTGGGCTGTCATCTGGAGACCAGAGAATGACTGAGTAATGACAACAATAATAGCTACCAGTTTTGAGTATCATGTGCCTGGTCCTGTGCTTTACTCATCTCTCATCTAATCTCCACAGCAGCCCTGCTGGTTAGGTATTCCCAGTTCACGTTCCCAGAGGAAGAAACTGGGACTGCGACCTCCTGTAAGACAGGGACCGCATCTCTTTCATCTTTGAAATCCAACTCCGGGCACATGGGTGACACCCAATGAATGTTTGTTGAATGACTACTCTGTTGGAAAGTAGGCCTCCAACACAAGGTTTTGATGATTCAGGAGGACTGGTGGGCGCTTCCACTCACCACTTCTCTCCCTCAAGAGGGCTGGCACAATTGTTCAAAGCCATCACTCCGCAGAAACATCGGGTTTTGGTTACTTCAAGCATGGGACTTGGCAACTGGCACCAACAGATACAAAGAGAGTCGTGGTATTTTTCAGAAGACAGCTTGATAGAAAGACACGGTTTTCTCTGCCTTTTGTTATGCTTTTCTTTTTTTAATTCTTAAAATTCAAAATAATAACCTACATGTTAAAACTTACATTTTTTTCAGCTTTAACTAAACATTTTATTTTTAAATTTTTCATTGAAATATAGTTGATTTACAATGTAGTGTTAGTTTCAGGTGTACAGCACAGTGATTCAGTTAAACATATACATATAAATATATATATATTCCTTCTTTTACATTCTCTTCCATTATGTTTTTATAAGATATTGAGTAGAGTTCCCTGTGCTATACTGTAGGTCCTTGTCATCTATTTTATATAGAGTAGTGTGTATGTTAATCCCAACCTCTTAATTTATTTCTCTCCCTGCCCTTTCCCCTTTGGTAACCATAAGTTTGTTTTCTACATCTGTGGGTCTATTTCTGTTTTGTAAATAAGTTCATTTGTATATATATTTTTTAGATTCCACACATAAGCGATATCATATGATATTTGTCTTAAAAACTTAAAATTTTCAATGCTCATGTTTATGTGTTGTCGTTTTAAAGCAAAAGTTAATTTAATATCCAGTCAAGAAGAGGAGAGGAAGAAGGAAGGGAAAGAAACAAAGTGTTGTTCTAACTGTGGGATCACCCTGTTGTTTCTAAAAGAAATGGATGGTTAGAAAGTTGATTTTGGGATTAAAACACAAACAAGCTTGACTCAGTAAATAGTGCTTTTCTCTTCTGTTTTTTTTGCATTGATACGTACAGTGCACTGAAAGAAAATGGTTTTTGTAGTTCTTGGCTTGATAATGACCCTGGAAAATGATTTTGGAATGTTAGTGGCTGCAAGAGATTGTTTATTCCATTACTTTCACCCTGACCAAGCCCACATCTTTCTCTAAAGCATGTCTTATTTTTAGAGTTTATAAATCAAATGTATTGTCAAGATGGAATGCAGCATGAAATGCACTTGCAAACAAAAACCCAGCCTTATTCAGCAGTCCTTACACAGCAGAAACCAAAGCGCAGCCACTATGACTTTTCTCTCCATGAGGCTATAACCTTGGACCCTTCTTGAGATATTTACCATGTGTTATTGTAAAAAAAAAAAAAAAAAAAAAAAAATGAAGAAGAAGAAAGAAGTCTACCTTTAAAGAAAATTTGGTTATTTGAACAAATATTTAGCAGGAAAGACAAAAACCAACACATAATTCTTATTCATTTCAATATTTGAGAACACTAGTTTTAAATATGTAAAACCCACTGGAGTATATGAATATTTAAAATGGGCATGAGAAGGAGACTAAACAGAAGAAAACAATTCATGAACATACGATCACCTGCATGTCTAGGAAGAAAGTGTAGGTCTCTGGCAAATCGCTGATTCTCACTGCCTCCCAGGCCCCTCACTTGAGAGATGAACAGGTTGAACCCTGTTTTTCCAGGTCCCTTCCAGGTCTCACACGTCATGATTCCCTCTATCTCACTCCCAAGTCCATTAACCACTTCATAAGTCATACATATTTTGCAGAACACTGATTACAGCCATTTGAAGGTTTTTGTTTTAGACCCAAAAATTCCAGTGGGAATCTTGAAGTCAGCCTGATAATGGAACCAGCTTCCAGGGGAAATCAAGCTGCTCAGAGAGGGACCAGCTCAACGGCACTTTACCGCTGATGAGCTGACACTAGATACATGATGGGAGCACCTTCCCTTGTCTTTGCTGATGGCATCCTAGTGTTTAAAGAGCCTCTGCTCCTTATTCCCCTGTCAGGGGCCCCAGCCACGGGGACCTTCAATTGCCCATAGCCATCCCACTTTCTGACTTTGAACCTTAGGCTCACCACTGCAGAGCTGTCTCCTATTTTTGGTTATATCTCATTCAGATACATACCTTGAAACCCATTGTGCGCCTTTCATATGGGCCCTAGTGACTTTATACCTCGGAAAGTTTTTATGTTTATTAGCTCACCGGTTGTTTGGAAATGGCAGTGTCCAACAGTGATATCAGAACATCCAGTTTCGAAACATAGTCCTACTATAAAACAAACCCCTCAAACCTGTATTTCACTTTGCCTTAATTTGCTCATCTGGAAAAAATGACAACTAGTCACAGCCTTTGCCTCCTCAGTCAGGAAAAAATGAGATATATATGTAAAAGAGGCCTGAAAAGCTTTTGCTAGATACGATATCAATATAAAGTAATATTCCACAATGAAATTAATGTTAGGACCATCTCCAAGAAATATTTTAAAATGTGTGTGATGCCTCTTTATGTCAGGTGTTGGATAAATTATAGGTTTCAGGTCCAAGTTAATAGAGTGGTGGGAAAGAATTCTCTCTCTCCCCACGCCTCCCACCCCCTCTTTTCTCCTTGCCTGAAACATCTGGCGGCCCTTTGTAGTTCTGGATGATTTGATTTGGAATTCATTAGTAATAATTGATGTGTTTTCTGGAATTTGTTTAAACAGTTAATCGTGTGGTGGGCAGCTAAGCAAAAAAGGATTGTGTCCCAAGTACTGAGATGGGCAAGAACCAGTGCCTGGTGCCTGAGGCTTTAGAAAGTCTCCCCCAGGGCTGCCCCTCCCCCGCTGGGGGTGGGAGGGAGCTTGGCTGTCATGGGGGAAGCTCGGTTTCCTCGCAGTGTTTGTTCTAAAAGCTCCCTTTTGGCAGAGTGAAGAGGGAGCAACCAAAGACTTTCGTGCTTTAATAACTATCAGTGATGGGGCCACACAAATACATAGGGCTAGGAATTGGCATTTAGGTTTAAAACTTGGAAATCTGGAAAAGAAAGTGTCCACACAGGCAACTCTAAGCAGAGTGGGGTGGATTCCCCTAAGGCAACTCTGGGGCAAGGGTTCTTCAGCATTCTGTGGGTCGTGGACCTCTACAAGCATCTGACGAAAGCTACTGTCAGATATGTGTGACACGTGTATGATATATATATGAATATGTGTGTGAGTGTATATGTGTGCAATTCCCCTGGGCACACAATTGTGATGGGTTCACAAGTGCATCTAAGACTTGGGTTAAGAAGCTCTGAAACACTGATGGTAAAATAATATTATGTCAGTTATGAATCTTTCTGTTATAAGTAACAGAAAACCCATCTTTTTTATAAGCCCCATTTAAAATTCAATGGGCATAAAATTACTTTGTTAAATTGTTATAAACATTTCAAAACGTATACTTTCAACTTCTGCCCGTATCTTGTCAACAAACACTTTGTAGACTGGCCCGGGTCCATGGGTCTCTCTGAGTCGCTAGTCCTGGACTAATCACAGCCCCTCTTACCCCTCGGGACAGCATCAGTTTTCTCCTCTCCACTAGATAACTGTCATCACATTCAAACGTACTGCTAGTTCGAACTGCCTTAACCATGAAGGGAAGTTATTTTATTTATTTATTCATCATGTTATTTAATTCTTCCTCTTGCCTTCAGAACGTGAGCATGGGATTCAGCCTTCCTTCCCCATTCCACATTGACAAGAATCCAGTATATTAACCATGAAGGGAAGTTATTGATACTATGCCCACAGAAAAACCAGTTGAAGTATTTTAAAGGCTGTTTTATCCTTAAATCGTTCAGCATACCTTTCTAAAAATTAAACTCTGTTTTCACATAACAGTTATGCTAATATCACACTTAAGAAAATGTAAAAATAATTCCTTAATATCATCGAATATTCTAATTTCCCCCATCCATCCCCCCATGTTTGTTTACAGTTAGTTTGTTTTAATCAGAATCTAAATAAGGTTCACACATTGCATTTGTTTGCTGTATATCCTTGGTCTCTAATAATCTTCAAAGTTTCTCCCTCATCAACACACGCCTGCCATGTTTTCCTCACGTCACTGACTTGTTGAAAAGGTGGGTAAGGTCTATTGTAGAAGGTTCCACATTCTGGGGTTCTCAACTGGCTTCTTCATGATGTTGTTTAAACAGTTCTTCTATCACTTATATTTCCTACAAACTACTAAGTTAGATCTAAAGGCTTGATTAAATCTGGGCTCCAATTTTTGGTAAAACTACTTGGTAATGTTGCAATGTATTCATAATGTATGATTTTGGAGGAAAAATGTCTTACCCTCTCACTTTTAAGGAGATGGAAATTGATCAGTGGGTTCCAGTGATGAGAACTTTATCCCTTCCTGTAAAGATATTCTTCCCTATTTATAATCAGCAAATCATCCGTGGGTTCATACAAAGTGCTATCAAATATCAAAGATGTCTACCTCTGCAGTAATGTGTTGGATTTCCTTTTTGGTTTTTTGCCTTTCTTTTTCTTGATATCTATAAGCAATGTTTCAGAAGGTAGTTGAAAAGTAAAAGTTTTGAGTCCTTGTATATATCAAATGTCATTATTTTGCCATCATACTTAATTAATAGTATGACTGAAAGTAGATTTTGAAGAATTAGCTGAAACTTGAGTTTATGTAACTTCTTATGTGGAATGTTATTTCTTTCAACTTCCTTTGTGAAACACATGTGATATTTCTGAACAGGTTCCAGCCTCCAGGAACTATGATAAATATGGAAATTCCTGGACAAGTCTGGGTGCTTTTTGCTTTAGTGTGAATTCAGTTTCTGTAGTGCGCTACGCTCTTCTTACCAAGCCCCTAGTTCTCTTCCTCAAGAATATAGAAGCTGGCAAATCTTGCAAAATTGGTGACACTGAATATTTGGGTTTGTGTTTTCTACAAAGCAATGATAATTTTTTTTTTTTTTCGGTACGCGGGCCTCTCACTGTTGTGGCCTCTCCCGTTGCGGAGCACAGGCTCCGGACGCGCAGGCTCAGCGGCCATGGCTCACGGGCCCAGCTGCTCCGCGGCACGTGGGATCTTCCCGGACCGGGGCATGAACCCGTGTCCCCTGCATCGGCAGGCGGACTCTCAACCACTGCACCACCAGGGAAGCCCAGCAATGATAATTGATCACATATTTTTCAAGTTTTCTTTTTATTTCACAGTGATGTTATTTTCTCCTTTTCATCTCTTGCTCTTTTGTCTGTAGAACTTCAGGCGATTTTTTCTTCCTTTGCTTATAGCCAAACATTATCCCCATGGGAAACCATTTGTTAACTTAATATGCTCTCCCAGAGCTTATGAATTCATAGATGATATCGTGGAAAGACCTTTTTTTTTTTTTGGCCACACCGCGCGGCATGTGGGATCTTAGTTCCCCTACTAGGGATGGAACCCGTGCCCCCTGCAGTGGAAGCACAGAATCCTAACTGCTGGACTGCCAAGGAATCCCCAGAAAGACCCAACTTTTCATACTTTTCAATACACACCTTGGGTAGAGGCAGTTTATGTTTTGCTGGTATTCATTCCATTTGAAGTAGCTAACTTTCTTTTGGAATTCTAAAATTCTTTCAATTTTGTGAAGATGTGACAGTAAGAGTCATTAGGGATGATGGCTTCCAATTGCGTTATTGAAATAGAATTTAAGTAATAAGAAAAATAGAAAATTGGGAACTTATGTTCAAGAAAAATAATAGTGCTATTTATAAGCCTCTGACAAAGACATTTACTATAAATCTTTTTTTTAAATTTATTTATTATTTATTTTTGGCTGGTTGGGTCTTCGTTGCTGCGCGTGGGCTTTCTCTAGTTGAGGCGAGCAGGGGCTACTCTTCGTTGCGGTGCGCGGGCTTCTCACTGCGGTGGCTTCTCTTCTTGCGGAGCACGGGCTCTAGGCGCACAGGCTTCAGTAGTTGCAGCACGTGGGTTCAGTAGTTGTGGCGCACGGGCTTAGTTGCTCCACGGCATGTGGGATCTTTCTGGACCAGGGCTTGAACCCCTGTCCCCTGTATTGGCAGGTGGATTCTTAACCACTGCGCCACCAAGGAAGTCTCTACTATAAATCTCTAATAAGTGTTTTTTCAGGTGCAGATATTGGTATTGCTGAAGTTTTCTAAATACATAAGAATTACAGAATTTCAGAGTTTTGAGGCACCCTAAAGTGATGATGTCTAACCATTCATCTTAACCATGACTCCCATATTCCTCCAAATAAAAGGGCAAGCGCCCTTGGCACTAGCCCTTCCCTGGAGCAGAATTTTCCTGCCTCTTACCCCTCCCCCCATCCACTGAGCACCTGCAATGCACCAGCTGCTGTGCCAGGGGCCCAGGGACCTCAAGAGGCAAGCTTGTGGGCACAGAGAATAGGAGGAGGATAGATGAGGATGAAACAAAGTGAGACGCTTCTAGATGCTAAGAGTCAAAACAAAACAGTGCATCCCATAACATGCGATAAGAATTCCCACTTTGCCATCCTCCCCCCACCCGGCCCCCAACTGGCCAAGCTGGCAGGTGTTACAGCATGCTTACAGAACTGGTCTTATTTTATGTTCTGAAAAATGTCATTTCACCTTTCAAGTAGTGTTACGTTGACCCCCATTCCCTGTGGAAAGATTTCATGATCTTAATCTTATAATCGTTAAGATGCCATTGAAAAAGAATGGGGAGGGTTGTTTTCCCAGTTTTTGTTCTCTCCTGTCTCCCTCTGGTTTTACCTGAGAATAATCTTGGGGACTTTATGGGACTCCTGAGAGCCCAGGGATGGTCAGTGTGTCCTTGTCATTTCTTAGCCCATCCTTCCCCCAATGTGACTCTGAGTACAGCCTATAGACAGTGCAGGTAACCTGCCCACACGCTGTCTCAGATCCTGCCAACCAGGAAGAGGAGGAGGTGAATGTCCAGGGCCGGCTGTACCACGCTTTTGTAGGTATGTATATAAGGGTCTCGAGCATCCATGGATCTGGGTATTTGTGGTGGTAGGCGAGGGTGGGGTTGTGGGGGGGAGTGCAGTGTCCTGAATCCAGTCCCCAGCAGGTACCGGGGGACACCTGTAACCCTCTTCACGGACATGGAGGGTTATGCCTCCCCATTGTCCTTGAGGTGTTCTATGATCTATTTCTTTTCTGCTTCCTATCTCCTTTCTTCCTCTTCTCTATTTTTTGTTTCCTTCCCCTCCTTCACTCCTTTTGTTCTCTCTCTTCCTGTTTCTATTTGTCTCTCCCTCTCTCTCTGTCTCTCTCTCTCTGTCTCTCTTTATCTCTGTCTCCACATCTCTCTTTATCTCTGTCTCTGTCTCTGTTTCTCTCTCTTTGTTTCTGCCTCTCTCTCTTCATCTCTATCTCTGTCTCTGTCTCTCTCTAGCTCTGTCTTTCTCGCTGATGATGGGCCAGCATTCTGGACATGGATCTAGAGACAGAGATAAAATGTTGCAGCAGCAGGAGTACAGAACATGGGGCTAAGGTTCAGGAAACTTGGATTCCCTCCCTGACTTTTTCATTAATATTTGTGACAGGATGAGATGAAAGATGTGGACGTGCTTTGAAAAATAACTCAGAGTACAATTGTCCATTCTTCCCCAGCTCCTGCTCTCAAAGTGAGATGAGGACGCCCAACGACCGTAAGAAGTCTCGTCAGCCACCCTTGCTGTGCCTGGCGTTGGTTCGGAGACTCCATTCAGCATACAGAACTATTTTTGAGTTTTGAAATGTCCAACTTAGAGTGAGAAAAGCTGAAGAATTTGTGCAATACCAGACACGGGTGAAACCTGAGAATACAGTAAGTCCTGAGCTCAGCTGAAAGTCCAGATCAATATTGTCATTCTGGAGCCGCTGTTCATTGAGCTCCACGTGGAGGATTACGGTCACGGTGAGTGATGGGACTCTTGGGTCCAGCTCCGTACCATGAAGAGCATGACACAGACACATGTCGTTACCCCTAATTACATTCTTTTCTTAAATTTATTTTTATTGAAGCAGAGTTGATTTACAATGTTGTGTTAATCTCCGCTGTGCAGCAGAGTCACTCCGTTATACACATACACACATTCTTTTTTATACTCTTTTCCATTATGATTTATATTAGGATACTGAATACAGTTCCCTGTGCTATGTAGTAGGTCCTTGTTGCTTATCCATTCTATATGTAATAGTTTGCGTCTACCAACCCCAAACTCCCGGTCCACCCCTCCCCCATCCCCCCATCCCCCTTGGCAACCACAAGTCTATTCTGTGAGTCTGTTTCTGTTTCGTAGATAGGTTCATTTGTGCCATATTTTAGATTCCACATATAAATGATATCATATGGTATTTGTCTCTCTTTCTGACTTACTTCAATTAGTATGATCATCTCTAGGCCTATCTGTGTTGCTGCAAATGGCTTTATTTCATTCTTTTTTATGGCTGAGTAGTATTCCATTGTATATATGTACTACATCTTCTTTATCCATTCATCTGTTGATGGATGTCTAGGTTGTTTCCATGTCTTGGCTATTGTGAATAGTGCCGCTATGAATATATGGGTGCATGTATCTTTCTGAATTATGGCTTTGCCCAAATATATGCCCAGGAGTGGGATTGCTGGATCATATGGTAGTTCTATTTTTAGTTTTCTGAAGAACCTCCTTACTGTTCTCCATAGTGGCTGCACAAACTTACATTCGTACCAACAGTGTAGGAGGGTTCCCTTTTCTCCACATCCTCTCCAGCATTTGTTATTTATAGACTTTTTAAATCATGGCCATTCTGACCGGTGTGAGGTGATACCCCATTGTGGTTTTGATTTGCATTTCTCTAATGACTAGTGATGTTGAGCAGCTTTTCTTGTGTCTACTGGCCATCTATATGTCTTCTTTGGAGAAATATTTATTTAGTTCTTCTGCTCATTTTTCGATTGGGTTTTTTGTACTGTTGTTGTTGAGCTGTGTAATTACTTTCCTGAATGGATCACTACTGATCTCTCTGATACGGGCCTATCCCCAAACACATGCCACAGGGAATGAAAGTGACTCTTACAAACTGCTGTGTGCATGCCTAGTGTAATCATTCCTTCATTATCCCCATACATTCAAATCCTCTTTTCACTCTCGAATTTCTCAAGTCAACAGGTACAAATAAATAAAATGGGACACTTCGGAAGCTGAATGACCCGCTGCAGTTTAGGGCTTCAGTGACATAAAGCAGAAGTTGTCAAAGTGTCCACCAGCATCAGCATTTCCTGGGAACTTATTATATAGTAAGTCCCCTACATACGAACCTTCAAGTTGTGAACTTTCAAAGATGCGAACATGCCCAGAGAAAGGACGAAGAGAGACAAGAGGAAGAAGAAATAACTGAAGGACTGAAGAGATTCACAACGCAGGAAATGGCAAGGGGATTTTCTTTATTTGAGGAGGCACTGTTAGTTTTGGAGGCACAGGACCTGAATGTAGAACAGTACAAAAGTTTGCTGCAGCTGTGCAGAATGCAGTCCATGTCATCTATGACGAGAGAAAAAGAGCTACTACCCAGACATTCTTGGATCATTTTTCCAAGAGCACAGATAGAATTGAATCCATCAAGAAACCAGAACCTGTGCCATCAACGTCAGGCGTGAGTGAAATTGCAGCTTGCCCTCCGTCTCCTATTGCTGGCGATCCTGCAGCTCTACCATCTCCCACCTCCTCTCCCTCCTCCAGTCAGTAACTCTTCTTGCCTGTTCACTCGATACCAGCCCCTGGATGCCAGCTGTTATACTGCACTACTGTACTTTTCAAGGTACTCTGCTGTAAGATTAAAAAATGGTTTCTTGGGCTTCCCTGGTGGCACAGTGGTTGAGAGTCCGCCTGCCGATGCAGGGGACACGGGTTCGTGCCCCGGTCCGGGAGGATCCCACATGTCGCGGAGCAGCTGGGCCCGTGAGCCATGGCCGCTGAGCCTGCGCGTCCGGAGCCTGTGCTCCACAACGGGAGAGGCCACAACAGTGAGAGGCCCGCGTACCGCAAAAAAAAAATAATGGTTTCTTTATTTTTTGTGTTTGTTTTTTATGTATTATTTTTATTTATATATTACAGTATAGTACTATGTAGCCTATTGTGTTAGTTGGGTACGTAGGCTAACTTTGTTGGACTTACGAACAGATTGGACTTATGAACTTGCTCTCAGAATGGGAGTCGTTCATAGGTAGGGGACTTACTGTAAATGCAAATTATCAGGCCTCAGTCAAGACCTACTGAGTCAGAAGCTTTGGGGGATGAGCCCCAGCAATCTGGAGTTTATTCAGCCTGCCAGGTGCTCCGATGCACATAAAACGTATTCATTTTCTATCACTGCTGTAACAAATTCCCATAGATGCAGTGGCTTAAGCAATACCTATGCGTTATCTTGCAGTTTTACAGGTCAGAAGTCTGACATGGGTCTCATCAGGCTGAAATCAAGGTGTTATCAGGGCTGTATTCCTTTCTAGAGGCTCTAGGGAAGAAACTGTTGCCTTGCCTTTTCCAGCTGCTAGAGGCTGTCTGCATTCCTTGACTCATGACCACTTTCCACCATTTTCAAAGCTGGAGACAGTGGATCCAGTCCTGAGATGGCAGGTCCTCTGACCCTTCTTCCACTTTTAAAGATTCATGTGATTAGATTAAGCCCACCCAGAAAATCCAAATGACGCTCTCATCTCAAAGTCAGCTCATTAACAAACTTAGTTGTATCTGCAGACCTAATACCTTTTTGCCATGTCATGTAACATATCCACAGGTTCCAGGGATTAGGATGTGGGCATCTTGGAGAGCGCATTATTCTGCCTGCTACAGTCCACCTCTCTAGCCTCCAAAGATCCACATCTGTCCCACATCCAAAATGCATTAACTCCTTCCCAGGTCCCCCTAAGTCTCAACACATTGCAGCATCAACTCAAAGTTTAAAATCTCATCTAGATCTCATCGGCTCAAAAGTCCCAAATCTCACCATCTAAATCATCTAAATAAGGTATGGGTGAGCCTCTGGGTATAATCCATCCGGGAGCACAATTTTTTTCTATCTGTGGACCTGTAAAGCTAAAGAAGCAAGCTATTTATTCCTAAAATACAATGGTAGGCCAGGCATAGGGCAGCAGTTATAGATGGTCTCATTCAAAAAAGGAGAAAAGGAAGGAAAAAAGGAATCCCAGATCTCAAGCAATTTTAAAATCCAGCTGGGCTTCAGTTTCAGGGCCTTGGAATAATTCTCTGTGGCTCACTGCTCTGCTCTTTAGGTCATACCTCCCTTTTTGTAGCATGTCTTTGTAGCCGAGTAGCTTTATCAGCCTGTGTCCTGGATTTTGGAGGACCACCAGGCTTCTTTCATCTCATAATCTCTCTGTCCCTTTCAGCCCAAGCTGGAAGTGTTTCTGCTGGTATAAAATTCTCAGGAACCAGGGTCTTCCATGTAAGTCATGGTGATTCACTCCATTAGACAAGAGGATCCTCCAAAGATCTTTCCTAGATAACCCCAGCTCTACTTTTGGCATCTGCTGATATGGCTGACGGGATCTCTGAGCCCCATTCTTCATCTACAAAGAGATTTTTTTGTGACTCAATCTTCTGAACTTTTAGTCTTTCTAAGGTATTAGCAAAGGGTCCAGCCACACCCTCTGCTTTTCCTCCAGACCACGTTCTTCTGACTGTGAATCTCTTCATTTTAGCATCTTGAGACATCTGGATAAACTGAGAATTTCCCAAATCATCAAGACCTGGTTTCTTTTGGTTTACCTGTTCTTCCCTCAATTTATCTCATCCCTCTCCCTTTTTACTTCAAGCAGCAAAACCAGGTCACACCTTCAACACTTTCCTTGGAAATCTCAGCCTATCCAATACCATCATTCACCAGTTCTGCTTTCCACATAACTGCAAGACACAATTCCGCTAAGCTCTCTGCCCCCATGTAACAAGGATGTCTTGTCCTCCAGTTTCCAATAACTGTCCGTCTCCCTTCTAAGTCTTCACCAGCAGCACCTTTAACATCCATATTCTACTAACACCTTTTTCTCCATGATTATGGTGTTCTCTAGGGCAATTTATATTTTCTCTACCGTGTTCCTCACTTCCTTCTAAGTCCTAATTAGCAGAACCATTAACATCTAAATTTCTGCTGTCTGTTCAAGGCAATCTAGACTTTTTCTGTCACGCTCCTCAAAATTCTCCCAACCTCTGCCCATTGCCCAATTCTAAAGCTACTTCCACACTTTTAGGTATTTTTTATAGCAACACCCCACTTATGGTACCAAAGTTTGTATTTGTTTTCTATTACTGTCATAACCAATCACTGCCAACTTAGTGGCTTAAAATAATACAGATTTCTTATCTTACAGTTCCATAGGTTGAAAGCTCAACAAGGGTCTTGCTGGGCTGAGGTGATAAGCTGTCAGGTGGGTGGAATTCTTTGTACTTAGACTTTGACTTGGACAGGTTGAAAATGTGTCTCAGACCAGACAGCTGGCACCATGGTAGAGCATCTAGCCCAATGCTTAGAATCCAATAGGAGCCTAATAAATACTCATTGTAGGTAGATATGACCGAAATTTGTACTGCTGGCAACGAGAAGATTGAAATATAAACACTATGAACACAAAGACAAATACAAAGAGATAAAAGCAATTAGAATATGCTAACTATAGAAGACAAAGCTGTTCCAACATAAGAATAAGTAGTATCCCTGAATTAGACAGTCTGATACATGGATTAGTAAAAAAAAATCCTAAGATATTAGATGGGGAAATTTTCCTGAATTGGAGGATAAACTGAGTCTGCAGATCAAAAGTTCATACCATATGCCAAGAAAAATGCATACCAAACAATGAAAATGAGATATACTCTGGTTAAGTTATTGAAACTCACAAATTAAAATCTCTAGAGATCCAGGAAGAAGAAGAAAATCGCCTACAAGGGGAAAAATTAGATACTAAATATATATATATATATATTTTGTGTGTGTGTGTGTGTGTGTGTGTGTGTGTGTGTGTGTGTGTGGTATGCGGGCCTCTCATTGCTGTGGCCTCTCCCATTGCAGAGCACAGGCTCCGGACGCGCAGGCTTAGCGGCCATGGCTCACCGGCCCAGCCGCTCCGCGGCATGTGAGATCTTCCCAGACCGGGGCATGAACCCGTGTCCCCTGCATCGGCAGGAGGACTCTCAACCACTGCGTCACCAGGGAAGCCCCCCAAATATATTTTTTTTAAAAAGAAAATAAATGTAAGAGAAAAATCTCAACATGAAATAACTCAGGTAATACTGTTTTTTGATCCCTGCTTTAAAAATATCTGATGAAATTCAGGTATCTGAAAAATAAATCAAAATAAAGAACACAGAAATGGAAAAGCCATAACAAAAACACTATTGTTGAACTTTGCTCCATTTAAGTATATAGTTAAGACAAATATTTAGGGTATTTTGGGTTGCAAAATGGATATAAATGCTATGAACTCTGCCTAACAAAATAAAAATAATGTCACAAAATCGGGGGGTGGGAAGTGAGAACTCTGAAGACATTTTCATAGTAAAGCAATGACTGATACTGCCTAAAATTTTAAATGTAATTACAAAGAAAATAAAGACCCAAACTTCTAAGTGTTAAGAATGGCACACCAGACCCACCTTTAGAAGGTTCACAGTGTACCTGAAGGTTTTAAAGGAGCTGAGTAGCCACAGTAAACAAACAGAACAGAGTTTCTCAAATTAACCACAGAATACTTTTTCATGTGGTGTTCCAGAGAACATACTTCCAAGAATGCAGCTCTAGTCACAAGTAGAAGATGAGATCCAGCAGGAATTATGCAGAGAACTGGGGCTGTGTGATCTAGAGAAAAGAAAAATGGAGCAACCATAGTCTTCAAGTCTGTGACGGTTTATTGTTAACAAGATGGTCTCGATGGTCTCTATATATACTAATAAAACAAGAAAAAAATAGACTACACTATCCAATCAAGTATTTATTGAACGTTAATCATGTACTCAGAACAACGTGAGCACCACGGGAGGTGAAGAAGTAGGGGAAAAGGTCCACAGTTAAACCATTCTCACCGGGAAATAAAATAAGCCTCGAGAAACAGTGTAAAACCACATCAAGTGGTGTCATTAAACTCCCTGTTTCTTGTGAAAACATAATGTGATAAAGATCATGGGGGTGAGGTGGGGTAAGGGAGAGCAGTGGGAGGGGTGATATCAGGGGAGTTTTGTGGAGGGGAGGGACCTGAATCGGGCTTTTGAGTGAGAACATGGGCACCCAATGGGAGGGGACCAGGTGGAGGGCATTCAGGGTAAGAAGAGCAAGAGGTAGGTCTTGAGAATGAGGATAAGGCCCTTGTGCAGGGCATCCTGACTAATAAGACAAAGATAAAGCCAGAAATATTTGGGCTGAATAGCAGGGAAACTGGATTTAAATTCTTTAACAGCAAGGACCTCATCTTACTCACCATTCCGTCTCTAATATCCAGTGAAGTCCCTGCTGCTGAAACAGCACCCAATAAATACAGGTGGGACGACTGGAGCTTTCTTAAACCTAGGGCTTGCTGGCTTTTAAACTGTTAATAAGGAAGTTGTAAGAACCGTCCGTCACTATATCTTGAGTGTCTACAATGTGCTGGGCTCTCTGATAGGTATGAGAAAACAGTGGAGGCAGGTAAGGAGCTCACCTGCAGGGGACCCTATTAAAGTGGAGATGTTTGCTTGGAAAATTTGATGTGTCATAGTCCACTGACACGGGTGAGTTAAACACAGCTTTGACTAATGTCGGAGGGGTGAATTACATCCTCTTCCACCCGTGAGAGTCTACAGCCAACCCTGGATGGTATGAATGTTCTGTGCACTTAGCACAATGCCTAAAGAAATGCTATCATAACTTGGTCAGGTGAGGGACAGACCCACCCTGACCCTGGAGGAGACCTATGAACATCCATCCCATCGATGACAGCATCCCAAGTCAGGCTGTACGGATCCGCCTGACCACAGATAGCTCTGTGTGTTATCGCAGAATCCAGTGAAGCCACACCCAGAATGATCCATATGTTAAGCACCATGATGGGCTGGCCCCCTGCTGGTGTTAAGACCAGAATCAGTGAAGATATGTCTTAAGGGGAGAGGGGTCGGAGGGAGGTACTTAGATAAGCACTCGGGGGCTTTCTGAATATTCCAGTCCTCTTTGTAGGAGTTTCAGAGTTGAACCTTATGCTGATTTACATCCTATAAAAGGATTCAATGTGCTTTGAACTCACAGAGCCAAAGTTCATCATAATTTTTTCCCTAGATTAACATTCAGTTAAATATGATGATGGAGAAGATATCCTTCAAAGTTTTATCAGTTGCCTCATCTTTCTCCTCCCACCTCCCTCCTGCCCCTTGTCCCCTCCCTTCTCGACTTAAAAGTTGGAGGATCTGAGTACATTAGAAAACGTTAGTTAGTGACATGTTTCCTTTACATGTGTCTTGAGTCAATAAGCATTGGATCATGGTAAAATAAAATACTTGGAAGGAAAACAAGCCCAATTCTGTGTCTTCATGTTATTTAATTGTTTAAATTCCTTTTCCAAATCTACCATATCTATATATCATATCTGCGTACATAACACCATGCTAAACACGTAATGCCATAAATCAAATCAATTGTTGATTTCAGTTCATTGCTTTCTGTTCTTTTCATACAGATGCTCCTGAATATTTGCCCAAGAATTATCCACCTTGTGAATCATCTTACTTTCAAGAACCACTTTCTCTACTCATTTGGCATTAGCAAACACTGTGTAAGGAGGTTCGTGTTGGAGAATCTTTAGAAATAACTGAATTAAGGTTGGTGTTAAAATCCAGACTGAGAATCCAGCAATTCCACTTCTAAGAATATATCCAAAGGAAACAAAAACACTATGTTGAACAGATATCTGCACCCATGGATGAACCTTGAAGGCATTATGCTAAGTGAAATAAGTCAGACAGAAAAAGACAAATACTGTACGATCTCTCTTATGTGGAATCTAAAAAAAAACCCCAAACTCATAGAAACAAAACAGATGGGTGTTTCCCAGAGGCGGGGGCAGGGGGTGTGAGTGAAATGGGTGTAGGTGGTGAAGAGGTACAGACTTCTAGTTATAAGACAAATTCCAAGGCTGCAATGTACAGCATGGTGACTACAGTTAACGTGCTGTACTGTATAATTGAAAATTAAGTGAGTAAATCTTAAAAGCTCTCATCACAAGAAAAAAATTTGTATTTATACAAGATGATGTATGTTAACTTAATTTGGTAATCATTTTGCAATATATATATATATAAAATCACTATGTTGTACACTTTAAAGTAATACAACGTTATATGCCATTTATTTCTCTTTTTTTAGTGATTCGGTTATATATCTATACATTCTTTTTTTTTTCAATTCTTTTCCATTATAGATGATTACAAGATATTGAATATAGTTCCCTGTGGTATACAGTAAATCCTCGTTTCTTATCTATTTCATATATAGTAGTGTGTATCTGTTAATCCCATATGCCTAATTTATCCCTGCCCCCCCCTTCCCCTTTGGTAATCATAAGTTTGTTTTCTATGTCTGTGAGTCTGTTTCTATTTTGTAAATAAGTTCATTTGTACTACTTTTTAGATTCCACATATAAGTGCTATCATATATTTGTCTTTCTCTGTCTGCCTTACTTCACTTAGTATGATAATCTCTAGGTCCATCCATGTTGCTGCAAATGGCATTATTCCATTATTTTTTATGGCTGAGTAATATTCCATTGTGTGTGTGTATATATATATGTATCACATCTTCTTTATCCATTCATCTGCTGATGGACACTTACCTTGCTTCCATGTCCTGGCTGTTGTGAATAGAACTGCTGTGAGCTAAAACAACAACAGCAACAACAAAAGTAAGACCTTGCATGTAAGATCACAGCACTTGCAGCCTACACAAATTTATGACCAGGAACTTTCTTAGAGAGTCCCAGTAATAAAATAAATGAGATCAACATTTTTACAAGTTCTTCAATCAAATGTCACTCACCTAAAGCCATTGTCACCAAACACCTATTTCCAAGGTGTCATTCCTTCAAATCTGGCATCAACAGATTGTAAGCTGGTCCTATGAAGTAGCTGGGTGGTATGCAGTGTTTTCATACAAGTTCTAAACTACTGACCGCATGCATGTCAACGTGGAAATACTCTTTTGGAAAAAGTAGCATTTTTCTTCTACAATGATAGAAACAAGGTTTTTTCCTCCAGCAACTGGTAAGATGTTCAGTACAAAAGGTTGAGAACCATTGCCCTGATGGTCACCCAGAGAATATTGTAATTTATCCAAAGGGTCAGTTCTCAGGAGTTTCTGCATTTCGGAAATAGGGCACAATACTGCGGCGAGTGGCAGCTTAACACAGAACAAATTTTGACGTGACAAATTCCTTTGAAAATGTGAGTCCATGATGGAAATATGTAAACCTTGAGACCTCAGGGGACTTCAGAGATCAATAAGGTGGAAAAGGACACAGCAAAAGAACATACAAGTTTCCCCTCCCTAATGTGGATTTTTGTTTTGTTTTGATATTGTATCCAAACAGTATTCTTTACTCGCGAGCAGATGTTCAGTAAGAACTGGAAATAGTAAGTTCAGTCAGGGGTGCCATTTGCTTTGTGTTCAACACACATAGTCAAAACAAAAACAAAAAAAGAGGCCTCCAGAGAGCCTTCCTTGTATGACTGCTCTCTCTTTCCAGGTGACATGAAACGAACACAGCCGCCCACACCAGCTGCGCCCTGCGTCCTGAGGGAGGCGGTTCCGCCTTACGTGTGCTGGAGCGTCCAGTCTCCCACAGAGAGAAGGGTGGTGAGGTTTGCACTGCATCTTCAGACGCTGTTTTCACAAAACGTGAGGACTGCTTTATATGAACTCCTCTTCTTAGTAAACTCAGTTCCAACGGGAATCCATCAAGCTTCACCCTTCTTTTTAAAAAGAATCCTAGAACTAGTCTATTTACCTTGTTTTTCATAAAGTCTATGGTGGAACTTCCTGACTTTCTGTGTATTTCTTCCATTGGGCTATTTTTTTTTTTTTTTTTTTTTTTTGCGGTTCGCGGGTCTCTCACTGCTGTGGCCTCTCCCGTCGCGGAGCACAGGCTCCGGACGTGCAGGCTCAGCGGCCATGGCTCACGGGCCCAGCCGCTCCGCGGCATGTGGGATCTTCCCAGACCGGGGCACGAACCTGCGTCCCCAGGGGACTCTCAACCACTGCGCCACCAGGGAAGCCCCTGGGCTATTTCTTGAATCACCTTACTTTTTTTTTTTTTTTTTTTTACCTTTAATCAGCAAAGTTTCTTTTTTTTAATCTGTATTTTTAAGTTGAAGTATAGTTGATTTACAATGTTGTGTTAGTTTCAGGTGTACAGCAAAATGATTCAGTTTTATATTTATATATGTATATATAGATAAATGGAATATTTATAAATGGAATATTTCCTGCCATATCAATAAACAAAGGATGTCACCGTCATCGATGATTGCAGCCCTCCGATGTGAGCTGGTGAGCCTGAGGAAACTCAGGATGTGAAAATAGGGCCCCAGGTAGCTCAGGTGCACATCAAAGGAATGATTTCAGTGAGCCCAGACTCTTGTATCTTCCCATAAATAGAAAAGCGCTAAATTCCTTAACTTGAGATATCTGGTTTTCTTTATTTAACAATAATCTTCTGACGTTCCCAATTACCTGCTCTTTGCTGCAAAACTCCTATATATCCTGGCTCCCCCCTCCTCTCCTCAGAACAGTTTCTCAGAGATAACTGAAACGCTGTCTCCCAGGCGACAGTCCTCATTTTGTCCCAAATAAAACTTAACTCAGGACTTCCCTGGTGGCACAGTGGTTAAGAATCCACCTGCCAATGCAGGGAACACGGGTTCGAGCCCTGGTCCGGGAAGATCCCATATGCCCCGGAGCAACTAAGCCCGAGTGCCATAACTACTGAGCCTGCGCTCTAGAGCCCGTGAGCCACAACTACTGAGCCTGCGTGCCACAACTACTGAAGCCCGCACGCCTAGAGCCCGTGCTCCACAACAAGAGAAGCCACCGCAATGAGAAGCCCACGCACTGCAACGGAGAGTAGCCCCCGCTCGCTGCAACTAGAGAAAGCCCGCGTGCAGCAGCGAAGACGCAACACAGCCAAAAATAAATAAATAAATAATTTATTAAAGAAAAACCTTAACTCACAACTCACATTGTGCATTTTTTTAGTCAACTATATATAGATAGATAGATAGATAGATAGATAGATATCTTTTTCAGATCCTTTTCCATTATAGGTTATTGCAAGATATTGAATCTACTTCCCTGTGCCATCCAGTAGGTCATTGTTGTTCATCTATTTTATATATAGTAGTGTGTATATGTTAATCCCAAACTCCTAATTTATCCCCTCCCCCTTTTCCCCTTTGGTAACAGTAAGTTTTCTTTCTATGTCTGAGTCTCTTTGAATCACCTTTTGAGGATATAGCCCTCCTTCAGAACACTGGTATGAATAATCTATGAACACAAACTATATGATGACACACCTGGAGGTTTCAGAAGAGAAACTCAGAGTAGCCAAGATGGTTTCTTCTGGAAAGCACTAAAAAAGTACCTAAAAAATTTCCTTGTGTTGGAAGTCCAAATGAGAACCTTGGTCCACCTCATCTCAGGCAAAGCATCTCAGCTCTCTAACCCTCAGTCTCCTTATGATAAAATCCTTTCCCAGAGCAAACTGTATTAGGTCCTTAATAAATCAGAAACTGTGGAGGGTCTGAGATTTTACCCCACTTGCAAGCTAACAAGTTAGCCTACCACATCACAGGTTTATGTTTATACCAACAGAAGACACAAGACCTCTGTATCTCTGGGTCAGAGACAAAGACCATTTCTTATAGCAGAAGCAGCAGCCAGAGCAATGTCTCGCTTTGGTTCACCAACGTGACAAGGACCAGATGTTCCTGCACGTACAGTGGGGTATATCAGAGGAGAGGAACTCTGAAGTTAGGAAAATCTGATTTTATATAGGACTGCTGGTAACCTGCCCATCCTCCCCTCTAAAGAGAGAGATTACTTATTACTTTGGAATGTAAGCTGAGCTCCTCCAGACAGCAAAAGAAAAGGGCGTTATCTTTATTACCCTGCGATGTCTCCAGAGAAAAAGAGAGACATCTCTAAGCTTTGCTATCATGCAAACAATGGGCATAAATGCCTTTGCTCAGAGGACCTCAGGCATGTAGCATGTAGGAGCACGAGGAGTCCATAGATAAATGGCCCCCAGCAGTCACTCGCTTGCTTACAACCCTCCATGGATTTCCTCTGTAACTAGAATAATATCCAACCCTGCCTTGTCATAACCTAGGAGGGCGACTTGATCTGGTCCCTTCCTATCCAGTCTCATCTCATTCATCTCATTTGTGTCTCTTGGACATATCAAGTTGATTTTCTTTCTCTCTGTTTTAAAATTTTTTATTGGGGTATAGTTGATTTACAGTGTTGTGTTAGTTTCAGGTGTACAGCAAAGTGAATCTGTTATACAAATACATATATCCACTCTTTTCTAGATTCTTTTCCCATATAGGCCATTACAGAGTATTGAGTAGCCTATCAAGTTGATTTCCACCTTGAAGTTCTTGAACTTGCCACTTCCTCTGTCTGGAACACTATTCCCTGGGGTCTTCCCATGACTGACTTCTGATCTCCATCAAGGACACAGCTCAATTGTGACCTCCTCAGAGAAGCCTTTCCTCTCCCCAACACCAGTCCCTCTCAGTCACATCACCATCTCATTGTCTTCATGGCCTTTATCATTATCTTCTGTTTCGTTTTCTGTTTACTGTCCATCTGCCCTGCAAGAATGTTAGGTCCTATCAGGGTAGAGAACTTTGTACCCAATTCTTAACCTAGTAGCTAGAATAGTATCTGGTTTATTTTAGTAAATATTTGTTAAATGAAGGTTGAATCTGTAGAATGGAGATAATCATAGTTATTCCATAGAAGCTTAGATAATTTATAGTATGTGAACATGCTTTGTAAACTGTAGATAAATATAAGGGAAATGTATTAATAATGGCTCCAATCATGTAGGGATTGAGGGCAGGGTATGATATAAGAGTTAGCCCTACACTGTACTCTAAATAGGCATCAGTCTACCCTAGAACATAACATCCTCTGGCAGAGAACATATATCAAATTCAAATCGATTCAAAAACCTGTAAGGATTTGGTGCTCGTTTGTATATGCATTTTACTTTTGATGTATCGTGAAAACTAGGAATGGATAAACGAATTTGATGCAACCATATTGTAAAAATTTCTTTAGAATTTTACCCAGTAGGGGACTAGACACTCAGTAAATGTAAATTAAAATGAATTGAATTAATAATCCAATATGTAAATAAAGATTATTTTCCTCATTCAACAAATATTTATTGAGAATTTTCTGTTTACAGGATGCTGTATTAGGGTCTGGGGATCCACCAATGAAAGTGAGTTTCTGTTTTCAAGGAGCTATTTATCATCAGATAGAGATGGATGACTGAAATGGCCAAACCTAAGGTAATATTACTATCTAGTACCATTGACTGAAGCAGAAAATTCATATTCTTTTTCTGATTTGGCTCATGACTTACCCTCTCAATGGTTCTGAGAACATGCTGACCCAGACTGTCTTAATGTCCTTCTTCCAGATTCTCTTCCTTTATGAGGATAAAGGCTTCCTTCTCAGCTGTCAAGAGCTTCCATCAATGGGGAGAATAGGACCTGCCATATTTCTCAATGCCAAGATCAAATGAGACTATATGCAAAACAAATTGTTTTATAAACCCTGAACTTCCATAAAAATGTAAATCATGGGAATTCCCTGATGGTCCAGTGGTTGAGACTCGGCACAATCACTGCTGGGTCCCCAGGTTTGATCCCTGGTTGGGTAACTAAGATCCTGCAAGCAGGGCGGTGCGGCGATAAAAATTATTTTAAGTAAAAAATACACACACAAAAATGTCCCAACATATATATAATTATATTTATTTAAAAAAATGTAAATCATTGTTATCTACCAGCCCCTCATCACCCAGTAATCACTGAGTGCCTGTTAAGTGTGGGACACTGTGCTGGGCCCTGGAGCCGCAGTAAGAAGGTCTTTTAGTAGAGCATCAGAGACAAGTTGGAAATGAGCATGGTGACCAGATTGCAGCGTGCATTAAAGTGTGAACAAGGGAATTCAGACTGATCCAGTGAGGAAATGGGGGTCATGAAAGATTTACCAGGCACAGAAGAGTGATGTGGGCAGACCATGGTGGCAGTTGTGCTATGTGCCAACAGTCAGTGGGAGGGCCCGCACGCAGCTTGCCTGTGGTCCTGGTGGGAGGTGATTAGAATCCAAAGCAGAGAAGTAATAGTGAGAATGAGGAAGAGGGATGGATATAAGCATTACTAGAAAAAGAATTGGATGCCAACTCATCACTTATATTATGCTACTGGTTACATGCGTGGGATCTTGGAATTGGCTTGCCTGAGCTCAAATCTTGGCTCTACCACTTACTAAGGTTGTGCATGTGGGCAGTTAACGCAATCTTTCAGTTTCCTCATCTATAAAATGGGGAGGATAATATTAATATAGGGTTGGCCAAAAAGTTCGTTTGGGTTTTTCTGTAACATCTTCCAAACGAAATTTTTGGCCAACCCAATACCTACCCCATAGGGTTTAAGTACGTACAAAGATCTTAGAACTGTGCCTAGAAACACATAAGCACCCAGTGAAGATCAGTAATTACCATCATTAAACTCTTCAGAGATGGCTCACAGATTCCCATTACACTCAACTCCTCTCATGAACCTGGGAGGCTTACATGTACATTGCAGATATAATGCCCTTGCCTGGACATTTCCATACTTTCTCAGTTTAATGATCTCTTTAATTTTAATGATCTTCATCTCTATATCTATATATTTCTAGGACCACGCCTGCCATCTTATTATCAAAGCTAGAACTGTTTTCATATCAGAAGTCTTAAGCTGCAACATTCTACTCTCTGCACATGTAGCTCTCTCAAAAACTCATTTCTACCACACCAGTCCTTCAACCTCAAAAATCTCTAGTCTATGCCTTCTATTTTCTCCCAGTTGATGAACTCCTTCCTGGTATCTCTTCTTTCTCTTCTGCATCTGGACCCCATTGTGTTTTTTTGTTTTGCTTCGTTTTGGGGTTTTGGGGGGGCCACCTCATGCGGCATGCAGGATCCTAGTTCCTTGACCAGGGATCCAACCCGCACCCCCGACAGTGGCAGCGCGGAGTCTCAACCACTGGACTGCCAGGGAAGTGCCTGGACCCCATTGTTGATAGTGTGAGCGTCTCTCTCTCCTCTCTTTCCCTAGCATCCCTATACAGAAAGTCCCCTACATACAAACCTTCAAGGTGCAAACTTTCAAAGATGCGAATGTGCGTTCACATGTTCAATCACGTAAGTTAGTTCACGTGTCTGGCGTACATTGTCACTTGCGTTCATCTACTACCAGTGGCTGTGCTTTTGTGTACTTTACTGTACAATACTGTATAGAGTACAGTAGTATAGTGTCTTTATTTCAAGCCCAGGATGTCTGGAAGCAAGTGTAAAAGCAGCGGTGTATAGCCAGTTGTGTTCGTTGGGTACCTAGGCTAACTTTGTTGGACTTATGAACAAAATTGGACTTACAAAAGTGCTCTCAGAATGGAACTTCTTCGTACATAGGGGACTTACTGTAACTCTGGGGCTGGTGTCCACCAAGCCTACATCCAGGTCATAACTCCTCTGTCTAAGGCTACCCCGAGTCTGCTCGGTGTTGCTGGGGAAAAGTCACACAACTCTGAGGATGGACGCTGGTTGTGTTGCACTTGCCCTTGGTCGGCTCCCTCCCCCAACTTCTCAAAGATGGTCTTAGCCTTCACCACTCTCCTCAGGCTTCTTCACGAAGCCCCCAGCTGATGACCTCCGCTGAGGAAACAGAGATCTTCAAGGGCAATCTGTTTTAACCTCTTGCTCTCCAGGCTGCCAATTTGTCTCCAGCCATACCCATTCTTACTTATGCCAGTCTCAGAGGATGAAGAGTCAGGAAGAGTTGTTCAAGACCAAAATCTCCTCCTGTATCCTTAATGTCTTCCATCGCCTCCTCAAAAATCTGCTTCCATTGAACAACCTAGCCCAGCTCCTGAATTTTTTAAACCTTTGTCTATTTGGTGACTTTCCCCTTCAGCCTCCTCTAAAGAAGATTCTTTCAGACTCAGAGAAAAATAACATCTCTTTCAACTCCAGGTTCCCCTCTGGTTACTGTCAAATTTCTCTCTCTTCTCTTTCTCATGCAAACACCTTGAAATAGTAATCTACATTCACTGATTCTAAGCTTCTGCTCCTGTTTCCCCCTCAAGGCCTTGTAGTGTGACTTCTGGCATTACTCAGCCATAAGAAAGAATGAAATAATGCTTCCCCTACTCTTCTCTCTCTCTCTCTCTCTCTCTCTCTCTCCCTCCAATGAAGTTCTGTCAAAGCTGATGAACATTTTTCAGATTACTTTACGGACCTCTCCTCCATTGAATACTCTTGTTCTCACTCTCCTTGAGACATTTCCCTCCCGTACTGTTCACAGTGATGTCTTCTTCAGTTGTTTTCATGCTCCTCTTACCATTATTTCCTGTCTTCTTCATGGGCTTTCTTTTGCTCTAGCCATCCTTTATTTATCTTTTAAAATATTATTTATTTATTTATTTTGGCTGCGCCGGGTCTTAGTTGAGGCATGCAGACTTCTTAGTTGTGGCATGTGAACCTTTAGTTGCGGCATGCCTGCAGGATCTAGCTCCCCAACCAGGGATCGAGCCCAGGCCCCCTGCACTGGGAGCATGGAGCCTTATCCACTGGACCACCAGGGAAGTCCCTCTAGCCATCCTTTAGATGTTGCTCTTTCTAAGGTCTCTTCCTTAGCTGACTGCTTCTCTTATTCTACATAATTTCCCAGAGCAGTCACAGGTGATTTTATTCTTTTCTGGGTGTTAATTACTACATATTACATGCCAATAACTCAAAAATCTACCTCTTCAGATCCTTCTCTCAAGCACCAGACTTATACACCCAACTGCCTCTGGACACCTCTACCCCGTATTCCACTGACATTTGAACTCAAAGTGTCCAAAATGCAGCTCACTATGCTTCTTTCTGAACCAGCTTATCTGCCTCCCCCCACCCCGCCCCGCCCTGCCCTTAATTTGTAGCACACCTTTTATTCTGTCACACAAACTAGAAACTTGGTAGTTATCTTAGATACCGCCCACAACTTTCCTTCCCCTCGTGTCCAACAATCACCTACACTTGCCAATTTCACTCTCTAAGTATTTCTCGGCTCTATTCCCTCCTCACCACCCTAGTTTGGACTCTCACTTTCTCTTACTTCTCTTGGACCTGTGTAATCATCTCTTCATTGGTTTCTCTGTCTTCAGTCCTGGATCCCACAAGTCTGTTCTCTTTTCTTATTGAATCAAGTCCAGGCTCTTTAATACGGCACAGAAATGTCTCCATGATTTGACACTTGACAAATTCCCTAACTTCATTTTATTCTTTCCTCTCTCACAATTCACACTCTAGATATGATGACCTGGTTTTACTCTGCAACCTTACTCTCTTATTTCAGACTTCTAGTCCTTGCTTGGCCTAGGCTCACTGACCAGAAAGCCTTGAGCACATTTCTCTCCTACACACACCCCCCTTCACTTACTCAGGTTCACTTTCCTGGAGAGCAGTCCCTGATGGATCTTCAACCCCCCTTTATTTTGGCTTTTGTCTGTGCTCCTTGTATAAGTCTCAGTCACTGCACTTACATTCTTTTATGATTTTCTCTTTGCATATCTGCTTTCTCCACTGTACTCACCTTCTCTGTGAGAAACTGTCAGAATTATTCTTTCATCTCCAACATCCAATCTGTTATAATTATGACAGATTAGGTGCTCAAATAATATTTGTTGAAGAAAAGACAGAAAGAAGGAAGGGAGGGAGGGAGAAATAGAAGAAGAAAGGAAGGAACAAAAGGAGGAAGGATCATTTTTGTAGTGGAAAAAATGTCACTTTCAAATACAACTGTTGATTAAATACAGTGATGATAAAATAAAGACATAAATACTTTGATTCTGTCTCGGTTAAACCTGGAAGAAATTATAGGTTAGCATCAACTGGATGTCTTGGGGGCAAAATCCTCTTATGTCAAGTACTAGTCATTAATAGACAGGTGGGCTGAACAACTTTTCATCCCTATAATCTCAGCAGCATAAAGAACAAAGAAATCAGACAGAGGGAAAATGTCTTATTTATATTTGAATGATATGGGCCATGACCATTGCTACGTTTCCTAAGAAGAAACAAGAAGTTTCCTGAAATATTCACAAGTTCTTCATGGGTTTTTCTGTCTAGGATGGTCCTAAAATTCAAATACAAAATTTCTGGAATGTAAACTTTAATCTCAAAGCATGTAAAAGAGGGAATTGTTTATTTAATCTATAGAACATGTTTGTTTCAGGGACTGGAATTTGCTCACTTAAATGGTAAATTAACTGTTAATCTGACTCATTATTATATAAATTGTGTGGAATTATTTGTTCACTAGAGAAAATTATTCAGGTCCCTGGGTCTAGTTTTCCTTTACGACAATTTTGCAATGCATAAAAAAAATAAGAAAGTCTTATAACTAACTTAAACCCAAACACCATGAGAAGTCTAGTATCTTTGCAAACATATTATCGCTTTAAAAATTTATTTTATTTTATTTATTTTTTTGGCTGCATTGGCTCTTTGTTGCTACACGCTGGTTTTCTCTAGATGCAGTTTACTCCTTGTAGCGGTGCACAGGCTTTTCCGTGTGGTGGCTTCTCTTTCTGTGAAGCATGGGCTCCAGGCTCATGGGCTTCAGTAGTTGCAGCACGCGGGCTCAGTAGTTGCAGTACATGGGCTCAGCAGCTGTGGCTCACGGGCTTAGTTGCTCCATGGCATGTGGGATCTTCCCGGACCAGGGCTCGAACCCATGTCCCCTGCACTGGCAGGCAGATTCTTAACTACTGCACCACCAGGGAAGTCCCCATATTATTCCTTTTTCCCACCACACACTGTTATGCATTCAGGTTTCTAAAAAACATTACTGGAGGTCCAGTCTTTATAGTCTCTGCATAGAAATTTCTTTCAAAATATTACAGACTTTATTTTTAAACTTTTTAAATGTAAAAAATAATACAAATACCTTCTACTCTGCCCTGGTTGGAATTTCCCAAACATTGGAAGCAATTTGAAGTCATTCCTCTATCATTTTTTTCCATTTCAGTAATATTTTCCCCATTCCTCTTAAGGAAAAGATTAAGATTATTTTCCATTTTATGGCTTAGCTGCTAATAAGAGGGCATTTAAGAACAGATATCAGGAAAAAATTAAAGAGCTGGGGAGTAGGACACTGCCAAGAGCAGGTCCTCATTCACTGTCTAATTACATTATCATGGATCCAGAATGAAATTGCTTCTCTCCAAGAAGCACGGCCAGGTGATGACCCAATTATTAGGGGAACAGGTGAAGGAGACACCTGAGCGCTGGTCTCAGAAAGCTGTATGAAGCAGGACTCCGATTCTGTGGGTGGTGTGGCAGGCGTGTGGCAGGCACGTGGCAGGCGTGCAGCACGGCTCATCGGTGCTACAGTGACCACCTGAGACAGCAGCAGGCCTGGGCCAGTGGGCAGGCATCTTGCTGTGTGTTTATATCCATTAGATGAATGGCCAGTTACACGAATGATGGGCTATTCAGTTGGAAGTGGCCTTCGGAAAAATAAATAACAAATCCCTGCCTTTCTAACATCTCCGCTCTTTTGTAGAAAGGAAAGACTTAGCCTCATCGTTCTCTTTTGAAATTAGTAGATTTTAAAGATGTCTTTGATAAATTTCTTGGATTTAAGAGTAAGAATTATGATAGGATTAGTTGCAATTTATTGGGCTCTTACTATATGCTGCACACTTTACATTTATTTTCTCAACGAAGCCCCTCAGTGACCCAATGGGTGTTATTGCTCCCTTTCACACAGCTAATAAATGGCAAATCCAGGTCTGAACCCCCAATCTGTCCGACTCCAAAGCCCTTGTCTTGACCACAACCTACGGCACTTGCCAGATCTTAAGCCAAGTAGAAGACAAGCATATCTGCTGATCAGGCTGGCCAGCCTTGGAAATAAGCAGTCACCAGGACCATAGCTCCTGAAGGCTCTCCTAAATGCCTGCCACCAAGCCTGGAAGATAAAGTGAAGGTGAGCCATGGTGGTGGCAGTAAGGAGGCAGAACCTGTGGGACTTGGTGATTGCGTGAGCCAAGGATGATTCCCAGGTTTCTAACTGGAAGGGGTGAGGCAGTGGTGGTGCCATTCGCTGAAACTGGAAACAGAGGAAGAGTAGAAGGTTCGTGATGCTGGGTTCAGATTGGGATGTGTTGGGTTTGAGATGCCTGTTGATATTCAGGTGAACACATAGACAATTAAATCTGGAGCTAAGGAGAGAGGTACACATTGAAAAATAGAAATGTGGATGTCACCAACTTATTGGGACACATGAGGTCAGAACTATGGATAAGATTGTCCTAAGACAGCCTGGGGAATAATAATGGGAGCCTTGGTCTGGACACCTGAATGCTACCAACGTGTACAGAATGAATAGAGGAAGTGAAACTATGAAAAGAGATGGACCAGGAATGACCAGAGAGAGGGAAAACCAAGGGGCATTATTCTAAAAACCAAAAGAAGAGAAAATGTCAAGAGAACTTGCCCACCCATCTCTAACACTCCAGATAGGTCAGTAGATGCGTTCTGTGCTCCCAAACACCTGCCCAAGACTTTATTATGTCTTAACACTGTTTGTTTACCTGTGTCTCTAATTCAGGGTCAACAAGATCTTCAAGGGCAGGGCCTGGTTGTCTCTGTATTCCCAGGATCTAAGATATGTCCAGTGACTTGGGCAACTGAGAGCAGTTTCAATGAAGTTGTAGGGGTGGACTTCTGGTTGGAATAAATGGGGGAAGAGGAATTTAAAATGTGGCTCAATCTCAATTATCCACACTGAGGGAACAGAACAGAAATGTGGGTGAAACACAGAAAAAGAGGTAAGCTCAAAAGTTACACTTGACTTTGAACACAGACTCCATAGAGAGCTTATATTCTTTCAGAGACCCAGGCAATCCCTCCTCCAGTCCTAGCCCTCCTGTGTTGTGGCCTTAATGTCTGCAGTTGAAACCCTCCCAGGAAGAGGAAAGAGGCGGTCAACACCTCAAAGGGGATGAGTCCAGGATTAAGTGAGAACTGACTAGTATGGAAGGGGCGTAGAAGAATGAAGCTTCGTGTAGGTAAAACTCTGCTGCTGTAGATAACAGAAGGTCTGAGCGTTTGCAAGCCAGTAAGACATTTTCAAGCCTTGAAGATTTTCAAGTACTTTAAGAGTTTGGACTAATGCCATTCAGAGAGTGTTTCCTTTATAAAGGTATCATTACAATAATGAATGTTTTGCATTTGGGGAAGCGGTGTCATATTTGGAATGTTCAGCCAAAGGGGAAAAGATTAGTAGCTATTTAACCACCTCTGGAGAACATGAGGATTTTCGTTTCTTGAGTCTTTTTTTTTTTCACCCCAAAGTCAAATGAAGGGTGGCGTAAGGAAAAATTGAAAACAGAAACAAGTGAGCTGGTTTGATCATAATAATTTAAAAAGTACTTCATGGGCTTCCCTGGTGGCGCAGTGGTTGAGAGTCTGCCTGTCGATGCAGGGGACACGGGTTCGCGCCCCGGTCCGGGAGGATCCCACATGCCGCGGAGCGGCTGGGCCCGTGAGCCATGGCCGCTGAGCCTGTGCGTCCGGAACCTGTGCTCCGCAACGGAAGAGGCCACAACAGTGAGAGGCCCGCGAACCGCAAAAAAAAAAGTACTTCATGTACATATCAGTCTGTTTTTTAAAGTACTTCCACAGGCATTATCGGATTTGATGGATATTTATAAACAAACAAACAAATGCAGTTAGCTGTGATAATCCTCATGAAAGAAATGAGGAAACTGAGCATCAGATAATAGCTTCATCTTCAGTAGCACCATTTTTTTTTTTTTTTGAGAAAATGCCCAAACCAGCATTCTCTTCCTGGTATATAATGATCCTGCCAACTGCCTGCCCTCCCTCCCTTTCTACTTTCTTTTTCTTCCTTCATTCCTTCCTTTTTTCCTCCCTCCCTCCCACCCTCCTTTCCTTCCTTCTTTCCTTCCTTCCTTCAGAAAACCATTAATTGAATAATCTGCTATTGTGATATAATAAGAAGTATATATTTTGTTCTTCATCCGTGGCTCCAGAAACAGCTCCAGACTAATAAAGGTGAAAGGAGCAGCTTTTGTTATTCATTAGCCCCTTTCCACCACACCCGAGTTTATGTTAATGAGGTGACTTTCGGAAAGCCCCAAAGGAGAGGGGAGGTGGGTTTCCAGGGCAACCTCATTAGTGGGCTGGAATTTTCAAACCCACGTTTGGCATCAGAAGTAGTAGCAGGAGGGAGGGAAATGGAGTTTTCTTTTAAGTGGAGAACTATACAGGGCACTGAATCTAATAAATATCTTTATTATTATTTTAGTATTATTTTTATTATTATAAAATATCTTTATTATTATTATAAAAATCTAATAAATATCTTACCTGTGCTTACCTGTGCTCCCAAGTTCTTCTATCTTCAAATAGACCTTCTTCCCGGAAGATGCGAGCGTTCATGGTAGTCCAGGGCATGGCCCTGGGTCCACTGACAAGCTCTTTGACCTTGGGCCAGCTGTTTAAACTCTGTGTGCCTCAGTTTCCTCCCGAGTAAAACAATACTTCCCTCAGAGGATTGTTAGGAGTTTGAAATGAGTTAGTATTTGTCAAGTGCCTACCTGGCACACAATAAACATTGTTTAAGTGTGTGTTTAATAAATAAATGAGCTGGGTTAGCTCAACATTCCTTTGTGGGAGAAGAATTACTCTTTATTCCTATTGCTCAGCAACTTGTTCACACAATAGAACCCATCTCCGAATACATGGGAGCGAGATATTCTCATTATTCTTTCTTTCCACCAACTAGAAGAAATTCCATAAATGAAAGAGTTTATGAGAACCAAATGCATATAACCAAACATCTCTCCTAAGGGCTCAGATCCAATGCCTACTTAAGGAAGAAAGTCTGACTCCTTCATAGGGAGTGCCCTTTACGCAAACCCCGGGGGGCTTTTCATATCTGAAATGGAGAGATTGATGATTCCAAGAGACCACTTTTTGAGATTGTTGAAATGATTTCATCAGTTTATGCCCTTTGTGGGTGGCTGGGAAGATTTTACAATCTGCAACCAATTCTTTCCAATTGCTGGAGAAGAGGAATATTCACTCATGGTTGTTTCTACTCAGGTCCTGAGGTCACAGCATGATTTTTTTCTTTTGTCCTTACAAGGAAATCTTGAAAACTTTCTTCAGACGGGGAACCAAAAATAGTGACAAGGAGGAAGGGTTGCCAAAGATGTGTCCTTTATTCCCCCCCCCTTTATTTCATTTATAGTAAAATGTTAATTCTATGAGAGTGGTTTTGCACGTCCCTCCCACTAGACACTGTTTATCTCGAGAGGTAATTCATGCCCCATTTACTCCATAGCTCTCAGGATCTCTTATGTTTAAACACCTACAGCAGCTACTACTCCTTTCTATTCATTTTTACTTACTAATAATTTTTCAGAACTTTACACTCAACCTCTTTCTGTCTCTGCCAAATTTCGCCAGATTTCTATAATCTCTAAGAGAGGCAGCATTGGATAAATGCTAAATCAGATAAATGCTAAATGCAAATCAGAGCACCACGGGCTCTGGGGGCAGAACATGGGTTCAAGTTCTGGATCCACCACTGGCTTTGAACTTGGGAAAATCATCTGTCCTATTTCCTCACTTTTTTTTTATATAAGATTTTGAAAAATATATTTATTTTATTTATTATTATTTATTTTTGGCTCCATTGGGTCTTCGTTGCTGCGCTCGGGCTTTTTCTAGTTGTGGTGAGCGGGGGCTACTCTTTGTTGCAGTGTGAGGGCTTCTCATTGTGGTGGCTTCCCTTGTTGCAGAGCACCAGCCCTAGGCGCACAGGCTCAGTAGTTGTGGTACACGGGCTCAGTAGTTGTGGCTCGCGGGCTCTAGGGTGCAGGCTCAGTAGTTGTGGCACACAGGCTCATTTGCTCCGCAGCATGTGAGATCTTCCCAGACCAGGACTTGAACCCTGGATTCAGTGTGTCCCCTGCATTGGCAGGCGGATTCTTAACCACTGCGCCACCAGGGAAGCTCCTTATTTCCTCACTTAACAAATGTAGGTAACAATACAGATGGCTCCCCTTCCTTCCCCACAGAGCTATCGAGAAGGTCAAGTGAAATGATGTAGAAGCACTCAACAGCTCTATTTTAAAATAAGTTACATTTATGCTTTATGCATTTTTGCGTCTGCACAGCCAATTGGGCACTTAGCAAATGCCACCTGAAATTTAAAAATATTTGTTCTACTGCAGTGTGAGTGCCTTGAGTTCAGACATATCATTGGTGCTTAATAAATGCTGATGGTTGATATCATGTTCATTTAGCAGTTTACAATTTCTTTTAGTAGACATGAATTGGGCATCTCCTGAATGCTTTGTACTCTATTGAGCACCAATGGGGAGAAAAGGTAAGACTCGGACTCAGCTGGCAGGACAGAAGTGCAAACAAATCATAGTTATTCAAGATTACATATGCTAGTAAAGAGCTTAGAGAAAGCATTAGACTAGAGGCTACTGACTTATCCTGGGAAAGTTGAAGCCAACTTCACAGAAGAAGCAGCGCTCTCGAAAAAAGGTGGGTGGGAGCCATTCACACACATTCCATCAGTGGCCCTTCACAAACTCTTGGGAAGTAGGCAGGCAGTTACTATATCCCCACTTTACATGAAAAACTGGGAGCAGAACATGTCAGAGGTTTGCCCAGGAGCTCCTGGCTATGGAGAGAAACCAAGTGGGCACAGAACTGGCTCCTAATCCAGTCCTGTTTCTACCATGCCTCACAGCTTCCCTAAGTAACGTCCATGACCATGAGTTCAGCCCTGGAGGAGGTCAGGTGTTTCTTATTTTCTCAGTTAGAATGAGTCAAGCAACCCAATTCATTTAATTTATTGCTTTTCCCCTTCCACTTTTCATAATTCTCTTATTTATGAGGCCAGAGTTCTGAGTGATTCCCCTTCTAGGAATCTTCCCTAAGGAAACAGTCAGAGAGACAGACATAGATTTATGAACAAAAACTTTCCTTGCAGAGCTATTTATAATGACAGAAAATAGGAAACAACTGAAATTTCCAACAAAAAAAACACTAGTGGGCAGCCCCTAAACAGCTTTCCATATATTTTATGACATTTTTAAAGTGCTTACAATTAATGCTATTTTTAAAAAAAGAAGATAGGATGAAGACTCCTGTTCCCAGTTTTGTTGGGTATACCTGCCAACACATGCACAGAAAAAAAGAGAGGGGCTCTCAGCAAGATGTTTACAGTGGCCATCTTGGAACTATTTGTATTTTCAATACAGTGTGCCTTTTATCATAAAAAAAAAAACAATAAAAATTGTTTAATAAAATGCAAAATTCATCAAGAGGGCAATAAAACAGAGACCAGATTTCTGTATTATTCACGGTTCTCCAGAGAAATAGAAAAAATAGAATTATACATATACATTTATATACATATATATACATAGAGAGAGAGAGAGAGAGAGAGAGAGAGAGAGATTGATTTTAAGGAACTGGCTCATGTGATTGTGAAGGCTGGCGAGTCCAAAATTTGCAGGAAACCCAGGAAAGAGTTGACGCTACAGTTCAATCCAAGGCTATCTGCTGGCAGAATTCCATCTTAATCAGGTCAGTCTTTTTCTATTAAGGCCATCAACTGATTGGATGAGGCCCACCCACCTGATGGAGGGTAATCTGCTTTACTCAAAGTCTACTGGTCTAAATGTTAATTTCATCTAAAAAATACCTTCACGGAAGTATCTATTGTAGAATAATATTTGACCAAATACCTGAACACTGTAGCCTAGCCAAGTTGACACATAAAAGTAACCATCACATTTCCCCAACCACTTAAGATTTCTCACCAGTTGACTCAACTGTGTGAAGACAGGCCCTGTCTCCTCTCTGTCTTCCTGTTGTTTGGTACAGGTCTGGCTCATGGTTGAGCAGGTGTTGGGATTAGTGTGTGGGTGAGTGAGGGACTGATCTGCTAAGAAGTTAGCCAAGAATATTATAAAATTATCTGCTCAGAATGTCCCAAATCTACAGTCAGGGTCGCTTAAACTGGGACCAGGCCAGCCATGCCAGAGGAAGCCACATCACACTATAAGGGCAGGCTCCAGCCACCATGATGACCCCAAACCCTACTCTACCCTCGTTTGTAGACCTACGAAAAACTCGCCCTGAGCCCAGAGACTACTGAGGACACGCAGCCTCCCCAGTGGTGTTGTCCTGCCAAAAGCAATGGTCAGGTGAAGGCAAGTGTTCTTCGGGACCAGAGATGTGGACCCTCTGGGGGCTGCCTGAATTTTGGGTCCCCCCCGGTTGGCCTCCATCGCCTCAGTCCAGGCAGTGAAGAGAAGCTCTTCATTGTGCGCTACAGCCGGACAGAGTTTCCTGCTGCCTCAGCCCCTGATGAGAGTATATAGCTTCTCCAGACACCAGAAAGTTCTCACCCATCTTTCAATATGGGCTTTGTCCCTTCAGGGCTTCTTGTTTTACTGATTAGGTCAACTCTTGTGTTGGGCTAGAATCTTCCCTGCAGCCATAGAGCCCCAGAGCTTCTGACCCTCTGCTGTTCCACCTCCATCTGGAGCCTCAGAAGGGCTGGACTCTGGGTGCCCAGACAGTTCAGAACAACCTGGATTGGTAAAGACGTTTCAATAGCTATGGTTACCAGAGCACTAAGGCCAGGAAATTCAGGAGGCTGATAAAGTTATTTGAAAGAAGAATCAAAGAGCAAGGTTGGTTTCCGTATACAATGGATGGGTAAAAATCTTCTATTTAATGAAGTGACCTTGTTCTAGTTGTACAAAAGGTATTTTTTTATTTTGAAAAATCTACTACAAGGAACAAGTTCTAAGATCTCACTTATTTCATAGGAAAATTCAGACATAAGAGTCCTTATTAATCAACTATACTTCAATAACATAATTTTGTTTTTAAAAAAAGAGTCCTTATGGAGGGAAGGAGAATATACTTTCGTTTAGGGATGGGGATAGAGGTTGCGGTTGGTAGACATCTGACCATGTCAGTGCCCCAGTCAGTGGCACGTTTGAGGTGGGGGTGAGGGGAGCAGGCATCACCCCATGAAGGAAGGGATCTATTAGGTGGGCTGCTCCCTTTCTAAGCACAAAAGTGCTAGCATACAATCTGGATAGGAGGGTGTTAGCTCCGTGTACAGCAGGAGAGCATGCTTGGCGGGCAGGTATCCCAGAAAACCAACAGCTTGGAAAGTATGGGTCACAGCCGCTGTCTGATGTGATAACAGATGTGATAACACCTTGATGGGGCATTTACCTACAGCCAGGCACAGTTCCAAGTGCTTTGCATAGATAATCTCCTTTAAACCTCACAATGTCCCTATGCCATAGCTACTAAAATTCTCCCACTTTATAACTAAGGAATCTGGAGCCTAGAGAGATGGCATAATTTGATTTGCCCAGAGGGCTCAACCAGTAACTGATGGAGCTGGGAGTTCTTCCAGCAGTGCGATCCCACAACCGTCACCCTTAGCCTGTATGCTACACATACACACACACTCACATACATACACATACACAGATTTCTTGGGATGCTAAAGTCAGATGCCTTTTCTTTTTCCCTCGTGCAGAAAGATGACATGCACATTACTCACTTTCCTCCCTTCCCAATCCTAGCCTGAAGCAAGTTTCTGACCCCTACCCCTGTTCCACCTCAGCCCAAAATTCCAGCTGCAAATCTAAGCAGCTGTGTTCAGGTCTTGAGCTTTCCTCCTTTACGTTTCCTGCTGTGAAAGCTCTGGGCTAGGAGGTCACCACGTATTAGGATGAATGGGCGCTCTAAGCCCGTTAGATGGCTGCCCTTGGACACGTGTTTCTCTGGTGCTGTTTAGGGGAGCAGTGTGGAGGAGAAGCAGGTGAGCCCCGGGCTCTGGAGACCTCAACTCTGCCTCCAAACAACCAACAAGGATTCTTCTCTCTAAACTGAAGAAACTCGTCTCAGCCGTCTCTAAAACTCTAACAAATGGTGCCTCGATGGTCTCTTTCCGGGTGTGTAAGACTGGTCGGTCCTCCTTTTGTAGCCATCAGGCTTTCCCAGGGAGCTTGATGGGTCTATCTTTGGGCAGGAATGAAACACAAAGAGGTTAATTTTGGGAAACTGGCCATCCACACACACAAGTATTCATGGTGTCCTTTGGGGCATAAAAAAGCAAGACCCAAACACTGACGGCGAATGCATCTTTGCCAAGTCCTGGAGGGGAGCTTTCTGATTTACAGGTTCAAGTTCATTCCTCAATCCAGAACAACTTGTTCCTCTTCCTCTCCTTTCAGGATATTTGTGGAGGCGAATTCTAGGATCGCCTAGTCATTCAGTAAACATAAAAATGGTGTGAGACTAAATGACTAACCTTTTTAGATCAATAAGAGTTTCCTGAGACCTATCTTTGAGAAAGGTAAATACTTGCTGTTTATCCATTCTGTGCATTAGACAGCATTAGGAAAGCACTAAAGAACAAAAATGACTTCTGGGAGGCAGGCAGGTGCCCAGAGGCATTGAGTTGGAGCCAGGGGGCCATGTATAGTTAGGGAAACCACCCCTCACAGAGCTAGAAGATAGCCAGTTTCGGTTTGATGCACCACCCTGGCCTTTGGGATTTGCTGAACCTTCCTTAGAACGGCAGGGTTAATGCTGTGATCTCATCCTCTTTCAGACTTTGCTGGGGCCAACCAAACCAAGAGAGAAAATAAGTATGGTTAGTGGCTTGGCAGCCAATAAGGTGGGTGGGGGGCTGATACTGTGTCATTCCTGACTAGCTGGTTTCTTGCGTTATGAAGCTCTCCTTCTCAAGCTAGGAACCCCCCAAAACTATACTTTCCAGCTTCACTCATACCTATAGTATAGACATGTAACCAGAGCCAGCTATGTAATTTGTGGGGTACAGTGAAAACAGAAAATGTGTGGTCCTTTATTAAAATGTAGGAGTGAAAGTTACAGTTAAAGGCACTAAAATAGAATTCATTTTTCTTTAAAAATATTTTATTGCTCATAAAATGTACTGTGGGGTAATAGTGATACATTAATACCTACATAAATTTATAAACTGCAAAAAAAGTTGCACCATAATTTTAAATAATATTCTAAGGAAAATACTTTATTAATGTAATATCTTGACTGATCTTAAGATTTTTCTAACTTGTTTTTCTAAAACTTCACTTATTACATTCTCAGAATTTATGCTTTTAACAACATGATTTCAATCAATATAATCAAAATGAAGTCAGTTGCTCTTAGCAAATGTAAGATCACAAATAACTTTTCACAATTTGTGATTTTGAGAAGGACTTTTCTGATGCCACTGCTATTGGCATTGTTAAGAGTATTTTGCAGTCTCCGACAACACTGGGATAAATTTTTGATAAATTATTTTGAAATACAAATTTTAGTACATCTAGAGCTGACGATTCTTGCAGAATGAATTTTCTAAAAAGATTTAACTCCTCATACAAATCAGTTTTGTGTAAGTCTGAAATCAATTTTAAATGTAAATTTATACAATGACATTTTGATGTTTCCTCTGACAATTCCTATAATTTGTTGAGGTCATACAGGAAACCGAAAGTGGTCCTATGATTTGTGCATAATTCAAAACACACCTGTTCATACATTCTGTCACGGTATCTTCAAATACAAAGAAAAATTAATCATAAAATTATCTTCCTTGTTAATAATTGGTTCATCCAAAGCTTCATATGAAAAGAATTTTCTTTTCCATCAAATATGGCAATCTTAAAAATTTTTAACTTTCCTCTCTAACCCAGTGGCAATTTGCTTTGCAATGTTGCAGCAGTTTTAAAAACCGGATTCTAAATTCTTTGAAGAATTCCAATTATTTCCTAATATGCTTTATTGCAATGTCTATGTGTACATAGCTTTTATTTTGAAAAAACTTAATAAGCACTAGCAGTTCCCATCCTGGCTCTCAGGCTGGAGAATCTAGATTCAATTCGATTCACTGTATAAATATTTGTATAGATGCTGCAAGAATGCACAGACCGCCTGGTTTCCCACCATAATCCCTGCCCTACTCCATATGCAGCCCTCTCCTTCTCCCAGGGAGCGGCCACTGCCACCACAGCTGCTGCTTCTTTTACTGTCGCTGTTGCCATCACCACCACCAATTTGGGCCCAGGTCCCTGCCCGGCTTCCACCTGGGAATTTCACAATACCCAGGACTGTCCCCAGGTGAGGCCACGGGCACTGGGCATCCAAGCCAACTGCTCAGGGTACACACTTCCCTCATGCCTGAGCCCATGTGTGCATATGCTGCCACCCAGTGCGTCTCCTCTGCACTCACACATGCTCCAACGCCCCAGCAGACTTCACATACAAAACTAAGTTCAAAGATGAGACTATTCAGAATTTCAAGACAGCAGCAGCGGCAGACCATTAAACCAAGCATGGGCCGCTTCTGAGAGGGGAGCCCTGTGCACGAACTTGCCCAGGTCACGCACCATAGAGCCACCGTGCATGTAAACACGGTCCCAGGGATCTGACACACCCCTGAGAGAGTTCGATTCAGGAGTGAGCTGAGCAGAGAAACAGGTGTGGCAGGGAGCCTTCTGCTTTGCCAACACAGTTGCCCATGGAAGCAGTATGTTTCTGGGGTAGACAGTATTTCTACACCACTGCAACTAGAATGGTAGGGTAGAGGTAGCAATGCCTCCATCAAGTCCATGAGGGAGCATTATTCTGGGAGGGACTCCTGGAAATGTACCCTGGAGCCCATTTCTCTAGATCCTCTGGGGTCCTATGGGCCATCTGCTATCTCTTAATAAATCTCTTTCTGCTTAAACTAGGTTGAGAGAATTCTTGTTTGCAACTAAGAACACTGATATTCTGATAAATGTTTTCTCCATTTTGCAAATGAAGAAACTAGGGTTCAGAGAGAATTTGTCTATGGCCCATTGAACTAGTGAATGGTACAGTAAGGATTCAGACCCAAAGCCTGGGATCTTAGCTACTGCACTGCATCAGTTCTTCATACAACATCAGAGAGCTCACGAAATCATCCTCTATACTGCACCATAACTTTGTACCGAATATTCGTTAAGTTTTTCCTTGAATAACATCTTTTTTTTAAAAAATAAATTTATTTATTTATTTTTGGCTGTGTTGGGTCTTTGTTGCAGCGCGCGGGCTTTCTCTAGTTGTCGTGCGCGGGGCTACTCTTCGATGCGGTGCGTGGGCTTCTCATTGCAGTGGCTTCTGTTGTTGCGGAGCACGGGCTCTAGGCATGTGGGCTTCAGTAGTTGTGGCACGTGAGCTCAGTAGTTGTGGCTCCCGTGACCTAGAGCACAGGCTCAGTAGTTGTGGTGCATGGGCTTAGTTGCTCCGCGGCATGTGGGATCTTCCCCGATCAGGGCTCAAACCCGTGTTCCCTGCATTGACAGGCAGATTCTTAACCACTGCGCCACCAGGGAGGCCCCCTGAACAACATCTTTTCCTTGGGGGAACTGCCTCTTCTGCCCTTGAAGGTACTGTCAATAACATGCCTTGACTCCTCCCTCAGTGAATGGGAGGTATGTGATATAGCCTGGGCCAATCAGAATATCCCATCTTCCTAAACACAATAATGGGTCCAGTGGTGGACTTTTGACTCAAGCAAGGTCATTCAGAGTCCACTTTGGAGGATAATATGCAAATTAGTTGGGGTCATCTTTCTATCCAAATGGAGTAAGAAAGTAACAGAAAAAAGAGCTGAAAGACAATCCTGATGATATCATTTGAGCCCCTGGATCTAGCCATTCCTAAGGCTTAATAAGTGAGGTCATAGGGCTTCCCTGGCGGCGCAGTGGTTGAGAGTCCGCCTTCCGATGCAGGGGACACAGGTTCGTGCCCCGGTCCGGGAAGATCCCACATGCCGCGGAGCGGCTGGGCCCGTGAGCCATGGCCGCTGAGCCTGCGCGTCCGGAGCCTGTGCTTCGCAACGGGAGAGGCCACAGCAGTGAGAGGCCCGCGTACCGCAAAAAAAAAAAAAAAAAAAAAAAAGTGAGATGATAAATTATTTTTACCTATGCTACTTTGAATTGGTTTTCTTGTCTCTATACATTAGATACTTCGTACAGCAGAAGGGGGAGCAGGCTTGAATCATACTCTTGGCTACCACCTGCTGGCTGCTTCCATAAGTGCTTGCGAAGACTTACACCCTGACCCAAAAAGCTCCTCACCAGGGGCCATTTCTCCCCCATTGTTTATTTTCCATTTCTGTTCACAGTGGAGGTCATATTGAGCAGAAATTACTGCTACAACCATCCACTCTACATTTAATTCATGTATCCTTTCTTCTCTTTACCCTCTCTCCCCAGCCATGCCTGACTCTCAAATAAAAGGCATTACCAGCCCTTGTCAGAGACAGAGAAAGGTATGAAGAACTTCTCTTTAGACTTTTGACTGTCTATTCAACCTCTGGTAGCACCAGAAACAACATGAAATACTGCAGGTGATGTGATTCATTATAGATCATGTGACTTGGTCAAAACCAGGGTCTGGCTTTCTTCAGAAATATAAACTAAAAGGTACTAAAAGGAACCACAGAAGTGATCTCCTTCAGTCTCAGTCAGTGTCAGCGTGTGTGGCTCTCACTGGGATACAAGAGACAGTTTCATAGGAACATGGACATGGAATTAAATAGCACGGAATCAGAATTATGCCCATCTTTCCCAAATCTAAGAAGAGGAAGCATCAGACAACCAGGAATTAAGGGTCAGTCTATAAAGTAACTAGCCTGCATTCTTCAAGAATGTCAGTGTCATGAAATGCAAAGAAAGGCTGAGGAATTGCTCCAGATTAAAGAAGAGTAAGGAGAAATGACCACTAAACGCAATATGTGATCTGAACCGGTGCCTACACTGGGGAAAAAATGCTATAAATGTCATTACTGGGTCAATTGACAAAATCAAATTATAGCCTGCAGTTTGATAGAAAAATTGCAGCCATGTTAAGTTTTCTGCATGTGATTATTTTACTGTGATTATAACAGAGAATATCCTTCTTCCTAGGAAATACATACTGAAGTAGAAAGGGCATGGTTGATGCAACCAACTCAGTGGCTAAAAAAATATATATATATTATAAGCATATATAGAGAGGGTAAATGTGGCCAATATTCAAAACTGGTAAATGTGGATAAAAGCTCTACTGGAGTTCTTTTGTACAATTCTTACACCTTTTTTTTTTATAAGTTTGAAATTATTTCCAAATAGAAAGTTTTCTTACAAAAGAGTAAGTCAGTCTTTCAATTTTCTTTCAACCCTCATGATTATGTCAAAGAGAAAGTATCAGTTTGGGATTAATATATCTTTAAGACTTTTCTAACACTTGCTAATCTCCCTTTTTAATAAAGAGAGCACAGGCCTCTGGCTCAGTCTTTGGCAAGCAACAGTTACCAGCTAGAATTTAATACCTCAGTTTTGTTTTCATTGTATTTACTTTCTATTTGTGGGAAGTGGGGTAGCTGTCCTTGCGTGGTAAGATATACAATTACCTTTTAAATAGATTTATATAATTAGAAATGAGTTAATATATAGAAATATTTGTGTTTAATTTTAATGTAAAGTTAATAAATATTAATATAAAAGTGCAGGTAGGGCTTCCCTGGTGGCGCAGTGGTTGAGAGTCCGCCTGCCGATGCAGGGGACACGGGTTCGTGCCCTGGTCCGCAAAGATCCCGCATGCTGCGGAGCAGCTGGGCCCGTGAGCCACGGCCGCTGAGCCTGCACGTCCGGAGCCTGTGCTCCTCAACGAGAGAGGCCACAACAGTGAGAGGCCCACGTACCGCAAAAAAAAAAAAAAAAAAAAAAAAAAGTCCTATCTTTACCCTCCAAATGCTACCTGCATTTTTTTTGCTGAGCTGTGTTTCTTATTGTAGAGCTGGTCTTGGCACTCCTGTGTCATGAGTCACACGGCAATGGGTGGTGGAATGGGCAATGGCCAGGAGGGCTCCCTCGTCTGCGTACCTGCCCCACCATCATCACTAGGGACTGTGTCATTGTAGAGCAGCCACCCAACGTTCATAGTTCCAGTTTCCCTTCCTGTAAGATGAAGCCATTACAATAGACCCAGAATAGACCAAGAATAGAAACATTAGTGCGTACTAAATGTCAGGTAATTTGTGATTAAACGTCCTATCTTGGGCTTCCCTGGTGGCGCAGTGGTTAAGAATCCGCCTGCCAATGCAGGGGACACAGGTTCAAGCCTTGGTCCAGGAAGATCCCACATGCCGCAGAAAAACTAAGCCCGAGTGCCACAACTACTGAGCCTGCACTCTAGAGCCCACGTGCTGCAACTACTGAGCCCCTGAGCCACAACTACTGAAGCCCGTGCACCTAGAGCCTGTGCTCCGCAACAAGAGAAGCCACCGCAGTGAGAAGCCCGCACACCACAATGAAGCGTAGTCCCCGCTCGCCACAACTAGAGAAAGCCCGCGCGCAGCAACAAAGACCCAACGCAGCCAAAAATAAATAAATAAATAAATAAATAAATTTTAAAAAGGAAAAGAAAGAAATAGTTGAGGGAAGCAAAGCTGGGTGTTCCCATGTCCTGAGGCCCCAGCCCTGTCCCCAGCTCTCACACTCAAAATTCCTGGAGCTGACAGTTAAAATACTTCCTTTTTTTTCTCATGTTTTTACTCTCACACAATGCTATTTTCCATAAATCTGTAGGTGGGTTTTAGTTGCCCTTTGGTGAAAAAGCAGAGCTACTGGGGTTGAGTCAATGTGTATGTATGATCTAGTCCCTCTGCTGCTGTCATCATGGAATTCAACCTCAGGAGCAAGAGGAGAATTCCCTCTGCTTACAGGGGTCCCAGAGGAAGGCGTGGGACAGCTTCCTTGGTCTCATCCCAGGCTTGACCACTCTGACTAGCCTCCCTCATGCCACCTGAATCCACCTGGGCACGAGTGTGTGTGTGCCTCTTCTGTTCCTTCCTCCATTGACAGCAAATGTCCTTCAGTCTTTGTAAAATAATCTTTATGTGTTTGAAGGTGATCACTAACCTCCTCAAGTATCTCTCCTCAAAGTGAATGTACCCACTTTTTCCATTCCATGCATAAAATAACACTTTCCAATCTATTCATCACCCTCCGAGCTTTTGTGTTGTTTTTTTCCTGTCACTCTAAAGCTGTGGAATCCAGAATACGGTATCTTGAGGGTATGTGCAGTCAGTGCAAAAATGCTCAACATTCCTGCTTCCTTGGGAGGACTGACCCTCCTCTAGTCTGCAGGTCCCTCTGGACTCTCCAGGCCTGAGCAAATCTGTTCTGGGGGCTTTGGTTGTTCAAGTTCCATCCACGCAGCATTTTAAGTAAGAGGTAGTGTAGGAGGGTCCTCAGAGGTACAGCCTATAACTCCATAAGTGGGGAGTCCAGTTTAGTACCAGGTCCCTACTAAAAGGTTGACAAGTCCTAATGCTTCCCTAGGGAATCAAATTAAAGTAAAATCAGGCATTCAGGTCATTCTGGAACTTGACAAACTCCTACCAAAGTAGCCTATTTATGGGAGGCTATTATGCAGAATGATATTAAGGACATTAAAAAAATCACAAAGATGCCCCTCTCCCCAGCACTAGGGGAGAAATTCTACAGTTACTGAACACATATGAGCTTCTTTTTTTTTTTTAACATCTTTATTGGAGTATAATTGCTTTACAATGGTGTGTTAGTTTCTGCTGTATAACAAAGTGAGCCAGCTATATGTATACATATATCCCCATACCTCCTCCCTCTTGCGTCTCCCTCCCACCCTCCCAATCCCACCCCTCTCGGTGGTCACAAAGCACCAAGCTGATCTCCCCATGTGATGCCGCTGCTTCCCACTAGCTATCTATTTTACATTTGGTAGTGTATATATGTCCATGCCACTCTCTCACTTCGTCCCAGCTTACCCTTCCCTCTCCCTGTGTCCTCAAGTCCATTCTCTATGTCTGTGTCTTTATTCCTGTCCTGCCCCTAGGTTCATCAGAACCATTTGAACACATATGAGCTTCTTTTAGCAATTCCATGTAAGAATCTTTCCCTGTCCACCTTGCAGGAATGCACTAATATATGGCGATATCCTTTAAAAACTGTAAAAGCAGAGAGAGGAGAGAGGGAGGTGGGGGTAGAGCGAATTTTTACACAATCTGTGTCTGAGGCCATCTCAGAACTGCCCCAGCCCCTGGCTGTCATGAGGCAAGTTCAAGGACCCAAGCACCCACCTAGCAGGGTTAAAGATTCAGCCCCAGGACTTCCCTGTGGTCCAGTGGTTAGGAATATGCCTTCCAATGCAGGGGACATGAGTTTGATCCCTGGTCAGGGAACTAAGATCCCACATGCTTCAGGGCAACTAAGCCTATGCGCTGCAACTAGAGCCTGTGCACTGCAACAAAAATCCCACATGCTGCAATGAAGATCCCGTGTGCTGCAACTAAGACCCGACACAGCCAAATAAATAAATAAATATTAAATAAATAAATATTTTAAAATAAATAAAATAATCTCAGAGTTAATTTAAAAATAAATAACAGGGGAAAAGAGAGGGGTTTAAAAAAAAAAAAGATTCAGCCCCAAAGTTCCCAGACTCCCTCAGGGTTGAAGGGGGGTTGTCAAATGGCTGCATATTAGACAGTCTACCCAAAAGGCAGGAAAAATATCTTTTAAACAGAGTTTTATGCTTGTCATTGGAGGCCAGTGAGTCTAGACTTCTCACTTTTTGCATGGGGAAACAACCCAAAGGGAGTGACTGGTCCAGGAACGTGCAACAATTAGTGGCAGAACCAGGACTAAAATTGACCTCTCTCTCCTTGGCCATTTTGGCCCTCTTTGAAAATACTAGAGCAGCAAAGCACTAAATAGAATGGGAGAAATTCCTTCGTCTCTCTACCCGGACACTTGCGATAGATGGGGCATGCCAACCACAATTTTCTGGTTCAGCTCAGACGGCAGAGGCAGGATGGGTAAGTGGGAGGTAGGGATGAACCCTGTGTGTGTACATTCCAACTTCTTTCTTTGCATTTTGGTTCCATTTAACAACGTGTTACCTCTTCACAGAGTAGTTTATATCATTGCAGGATGCCAAGAATGACATCAACATCTATTAAAACCTAATGTTTCACATTCTCAACTGTAAACATTAACATTGCTTAGTTTCCAGATATAAACTCACAGTCATTCTGAAGTTGGATGGTTTCTTTCCAAGAAAGTTGATGTTACTGTAATGAAATTTACCTAATTAATCTCCTTAAGGAGGGAAGGAATCCAATGATGACTGTTAATAAAGACCTCAACGTTCTTCTTGTAATCAGAGCAAAGCAATCTGTGGATTCGTTTTGGGAGAGACCATAACTTTCCAAATAAATCTTAGTAAAGCTCTGCAGACAGGGTTCTTGAGCTATTTCCCCACTTGGCTGGCTTACTTTCAGCTTAACTAGCCCTGTGTAAACTTCTATAGGACCTCTGGATATACTTATATTCACCTGTGACGTTGGACCCCAACATCTAGGGTATTGTTCTTGGTGCCAAGAGCTCATATGAAAGGTAAATTTGAACCAGTCATTGATGGAAACTCTTGGTTTGCCAGACTTCAAAGCCATCCCCTACCTGGGGCGTCATCTGCGTACCGTGTGCCTGGACCCACCTCTTGATACCTGCACAATGTTTTGGCTGCACCAAGCAGTGAATATGAACAGCAGCCGTCAGCCTCCACCAGGGTCTTCCCTGCACCCCGATGGAGCCATCTACATATACGTAATCACAAATCTCTCCTTTCCGGGCTTCCCTGGTGGTCCAGTGGTTAAGACTCCGTGCTCCCAGTGCAGGGGGCCTGGGTTCAATCCTTGGTCAGGGAACTAGATCCTGTATGCCACAACTAAGAGCTCACATGCAGTAACTAAAAATTTCACATGCCACAACTAAAGGTCCAGCATGCCGCAGCGAAGATCCCGTGTGCCACAAAGAAGACCCGGTGCAGCACACGGTGTCACACCAGGGTATAGGAAGCCACAGTGGGGAGTAAGGAGAACATTCCCTGGTCTCCCGGTCCTGAGTTCAAGAGGGCTGCAGAAGTGGCACCCACAGGAAAGAATCTTCTGAGAGACAGCCACTGTGAAGATGTTGAGGGAATGGGGGTGTTTATGAACCCTGGGACCTGGGGGTCTAACAGGTATGAAGGGAATCACTGGGTTGGAATCTTGGGATGTTAGGTCAGAGCAGTATGGATGGGTGTGATGGTATGGAAGGGTTTGGAAGGTTATAGAAAAAGCTTAGGAATGTGGCAGGAATCCAGTTTTTAAAATTGGGACAGCTGGTCATGGAGAGAAAAACAGCCAAGGGTAACTTGATCCTCAGCACCCGAATACGGAGCTGGATCTGTTTAAGTCCTTGCTGATTCAGGACCTGACCGGACTGGGAAGCGAGGTGGGGCTGGGTTTACAGGTGGCAGGTGGGACAAAGGGTGTCAAGGCAGGTAACCTACCAGGCCTGACACTATCTCGGCAAAGAAGGCCATAGAGAGCCTCAGAAGGCTGGTGACCTGAGAAGAGTTTTGAAGAACAGAATCTCTCCACCACTCCCCACCCCATCCAGGGAAAAATATTGTGTAGGTCTTGCTATGGTAACATCCTGGAGTAGTTCATCCTATGGCAGTCATCCTATGCTCTCTGCAGCCTCCACTATCCTTGTGAGGGCCCTGAAATCTGGGACTGGGCTCAGCCTTTATTGTAATTTCTGGTCTCATCATTTATGTCCCAAGTGGGATTGTAAGCTCCATGAGGGGAGGGAACAGATCTATTTCCATAGATCAAGTTCCAGCACAGTGCTTGTACTCAGTAAGTATTTAGCGAAAGAATGACTAACTCTGGCAGATGACATTATTATGCTCAAGTATTCAATTCCTCCTTCCTGAGAGCACAACCCTTTGGGATTGGCCATGTGACTTGCTTTGTCCAACAAAATTCAAGTGGGCGTGACGCACGCCATTTCCGAGGAGCGGACTGAAGGGAGAGTGCACGGCTTAGCTCAGCCTCTTGTGCTTCTGTTCTCTGTCACAGGGCTGCGGGTTGCAGGTAGGGGTTGCTCCTGCAGCCCGAGTCCCAGAACAGGAAGATGCTAGAAGCCATCCTATAGTCAGCCCACAGCCTAGTGCAGAGCTGTGGCCATTCCACAGCACGATGGAGAAGTCAATGTTTGTAAGCCACCGAGTCTGGGAGTTGCTGCCATGACAAAAGCCCTGAGGTTGGGGGAATAAAGTATCTCCTGTTTAATTTCTCCCGAGTGCTGTCACAGCTGCCTTCAATTCCTCCATCTTGCCAAAGCTGAGAGCAGATGGCAAACCCACCTGCCTTGCCCCCCATACCACCAAGCGAGCAGGCTTTCTGCTGTCCTCTCCAAAAGCACACAAGTTTCCACCGTCCCAGAGAAACCTAATGGTTAACTGTCAAGGCCGCCTACCATGAAAAGTGGCCTGAAAGCAAGTTTACATATCATATTTTAAACATTTACACAGTTTTAAAATAAATACAAGACTGAAGCCGGCTCCAGCCCCCTCCCTGTCTTCACCTGCCAGTGAAGCATGTTCTCTTCCAGTTCTTCAAAAAGCCAGAGTGGTACTCAGGGGCTGGAGGTGGAGCGTTGTCTGCAAGTGATGGGATTGAAAGCTCAGGGTCTTCTCCCTCTGCACCAGTCTTCGAGTTATCTTGGGAAGAACTTGGAATATAAAATGTACACAGACTTTGCACGGAAGGAAAGGCAGACCCAAAGAAATCCTGGAGACACCGTACTCTTCTCAGTTCTCTTATTACTCCCTGGAGCTACCTATCTTGAAGAGAGGTGAAAACAATGCAGACAGAGCTATAAGAAACTAAATAGCTCAACATCTGGAAACTAAACAAAATGGTTCGTATATTTATCAGACCCTGTAATGACATCCACCTTCCTGGTCTCAGCCTCCACCAATGTGCTGATAATTTCAAACTCTACCTTTCCAACCTCGACTTTTCCCACAGGGTGCAGATCCTTAGAGCCACTTGGCTGTCCACAATACTTCAAATGCAATATGTTTGAAATGAAACCTTGGGCATCCCCTTGAGTATGGGCTTCTTTCTCTTCAGTTTCCATGTTGACTGATGGTACCCCATCCACCTCCTTGTCCAAGCCAGAAACTGGGGATCTTGTTGGATCCTTTTCTCTCCCTCAGCCCCTGAATTCATCTCATTATCAAGTCCTACGGTTCTACCCCAAATCCTTCGTGGGAGAAAGCTGGCTATAAATAATTCATACCTCCATATATAAATAAAGGCCCTACTTACATTATCTCTGAAATGTCCCTAAAACTCCTTTCCCCTATCCTACTGTTAAGGAGGAAGAAAACTTTCCTCTACCCTTCTAGGTTCTTCTGGTTGGTATAAGACTTAAATCGACATGAGACAGAGTAACGGGAGAAAATTAGATTTAATTTTGCACATGCAGTAACCCCACACACATGAGAGGGTGAGAGACAGAAAGGTAAAATGAGGTCTATATGCCATCCCGAGTGAGAAATGGTATAGGAGCCTGGGGCTTCCAAGGAAAGAAGGTCCCTCACAGGACGATAAGAGGAAGAGCAAATGCTTGCCATCTAGATATTTGCCCTGCCATACAGATGGGACCACTCGGATAAAATTTGTCTCCGGTAATAACTCTTGGCTGGGAAAAATCCCCAATTTAAATTCTTGTAGGTAGTTAGGGGAGGGGCAGTAGTTTCTCTTGAACCCACAGGGTCTCGATTGCCTTTAGTTCAAAATAATCCTCATGCAAGAGTGATACATTTGGGGGAGGCTCGTTCTGAACCCCATATCACTCATGGTCCCTCACCCTAATTGTCTCAGTTCATCTCAACTCCTGCAAAGATCTCCTAACTGGTCTCTACCTCCAATCTGGCTGGCTGCTGCCCCCCTGACCTGCAGTCTATCCTTCAGACCAGAGGCCCCTTCCTAAAACACAAATCTAATGGTATCATTCCCTTCCTGGAAAGCTCACTGTGGCTTTCTATCGGCTAGAGAATAAAGCTCCACGTTTGACTGGCCCATGGAGAACTTTGTGACCGGCCTCCGGGTATTTTCCAGGCTCATTTCTTACAGTGTCCAAGCTCTGAGCATTGGGAACACGCTGTGTTCTTTCTTCCTGGGGACGCTGTGTTTACCCAGAGGACCCCTGCTTATCGTTTATGCCTCCGCCCACGAATCCTGTCCTCTGCAAAGGTTGTCCTACTGCTCCCACCCCTCAAAGGCTTGGGCGGCGCCCCTTCTCCTCCAACTGTCTGAAGCTCTGCTACAGTCACAACTGGATTGCTTCTCGTGTTGTGTTCACACGTCTGCCTCTCGTATCGAACTGTGAGTGATGTGAAGGTGGCACACTCGCCTGAGTTATCGCTCTAAACTCAGGGCCAGGCACGCTGCATACATTCTGTCACCATCACAGAATAAATGGAGGAATGAATGTAGGAGTAAATTCTCTAGTCATAGCCTAAGTGTCCTTATGCGGATAAATGACTTAGCATATTAATTTTCCTATCTGAAACTGAAAGTCAGAATGAGAATCAACAAGTCAGGGCTTTTGCTTTTTTGAAGCAATGCTCCGAATAGAAGGACAAAACATTATGCTATTGCAGCATGATTTCTAGAAGGACGATGGCATTTGTTGTAGGATCAGAACGTAACAAATACACTGAGAATACAGATACGCTGACACATAATAGCATTGATGTCCCAGGGCAGTAATGTTAAAGGGGACATAATAGGGAGCAAGGTGTTTAGAACCTAAGCTTGTTCCTTTGTCATGAGAGAGCATAAAAGCTTATTTGGCAGGGCTCCCCAGACTTCTCTTTTGTGAGGAGTATCGTCCCTAAGAGCATGAACTTTGGAGCCCAAACTCTCAAGCTTTGAGTCTCAGCTCCAGCACTTATTAGCTCTGTGACTTTAGGTGAGTAACTTAAACTCTCCGTGCCTCGATTTTCCTGTCTGTAAAATTAATATGTTAATAGCACCTACCTCGGGACTTCCCTGGTGGCGCGGTGGTTAAGAATCCGCCTGCCGATGCAGGGGACACGGGTTCGAGCCCTGGTGCGGGAAGATCCCACATGCTGCGGAGCAACTAAGCCCGTGCGCCACAACTACTGAGCCTGCGCTCCAGAGCCCGCGAGCCACAACTACTGAGCCCGCGTGCCACAACTACTGAAGCCCACGTGCCTAGAGCCTGTGCTCCGCAACAAAGAGAAGCCCTGGCACCGCGCACGCACAGAGAGTAGCCCCCTGCTCGCCGCAACTAGAGCAGCAACAAAGACCCAACGCAGTCATAAATAAATAAATAAATGTGTAAAAAAGAAAAAAAAATAGCACCTACCTCATAAGTTACTATAAGGATTAGTGGAATTAATGCAGATAAAGTACTTACTACTTGGGATAACACAAGAGCTAGTTAAGACATATATTTTCCCCAAAATGTTAGGATGCATTTTCAAAGTATCAGAGATGGTTAGATCCTCTTTCTATGGCATTTCTGTTACATAATCAAGGATTTTAGGTATTTTTATCATTCTTCATCATTAATTATTGTTCACAGTTTTACAAAATCCACACAATTTTCACAACGGCTATATGAAGATTTAGAGAAATAGAGCCAAGATATAGAACTTCAAGGAGTTTATCCCCAGCTCCCTTTCTTAATAACCAGCCTCCAACTTTTGTTCAAGAGGGATCAAGCCCAGAACAGTGAGTGCAGGACACCCAGAGGCTCACCACGATGTGTGTGCCAGTGTCACTGTGCCATCTAGTGGACTCAGAGTTTAGCCGCTGTTTTGAAGCCCTCCCAGAAGAGCTGGATTCCAGGGAAGGGTTTAGCCATAACTGCTCTGGTCCGTCTGGCCAGTTTCCAGGTGATCTCATAACACCACTCCCTTGATGTGCACCATCAGTGCTAATCATGTGGGACGTCCGGAATCCCTCTTCTAAGGTGACAGCTCTACCAGTGCATTCAGCTTGTCCATCCCCCGTCACAACCATCTTTGCAGAAGTGGGCAGAGAAGAAAGGAATGAAAACGGACAGTACAGTATTTATAACTGCGAGAAAGAAGCCAGCCAACATTCACCTATGTTTTAATAAGGATCTACCAAACAAGCCAGAAAGCAAGACATGCCAATGCTTAGTAACTTTTTGACCTTCATTTCTGGCTTCAGTGCATCTTGGCACAAGGCAGCCTGGGGCTGACAAGGGCTGAGCCAACTAAGGCCTGAATCTCAATTTATTGAAGTGTTTTTAGAGGCGGCCAACTGCTCTCTGCAGGTGATTAAAAGCTTATCCCCAGAAGGCCAGTAAACACTCCCCCACCAATAACTCAGCTCTGGCGTGCAGGGCAAGGGGTATTGAACACCATAATGGGAGAGAATAGCCACATAAAAACCCAATTAAAGGCAAGGTTTGCCTTTGAGGGGCACTTGGAGGCCCATAATCCACCTCGTCTTTATGTTCTATTCAGAGTTCTTGGCCACCATGACCAGGCGGACCGATATTAAACTTGAAAGGCAATGGGTTTGATATCAGCAACTAACTGAAATCACTTGCTTGGGCCTCAGTTCAACACATTCTGGCCACAGACATGGCAACGGGTGGGTGTGGCTGTGCCTTGTCCAGAATGCAGGTACTCTGGGCGTTCCGTGCATTTCATGGTCCTTCAAAATTTTAATACTATCGTGAGAAAGAAGAAAGTCTCTGGGACACTATTTATCCCAGAAAAATTCCAAATCAAGGAGAGGATTTAAGTAGGAAATATCTAAAAATATTTCAAAAGAAAAGTTTCAAAGAAAAGGGAGTATGTAGTGAGACATATAGCACAAGGAATAGTCTGGACTTGTAGGCAGAGTCCCGTTTTCCCCCTTTTTGGCTAGTCCCCAGGTTTAAACATTGTTCTTTTTTTAAAATTTTTATTTATTTATTTATTTTTGGCTGCACTGGGTCTTTGTTGCTGTGCGCGGGTTTTCTCTACTTGCAAAGCTGGGGCTACTCTTTGTTGCGGTTCACGGGCTTCTCATCGCGGTGGCTTCTCGTTGCAGAGCACGGGCTCTAGGCACGCGGGCTTCAGTAGTTGTGGCACGCAGGCTCAGTAGTTGTGGCTCGCGGGCTCTAGAGTGCAGGCTCAGTAGTTGTGGTGCACGGGCTTAGCTGCTCCGCAGCATGTGGGATCTTCCCAGACCAGGGCACGAACCCGTGTCCCCTGCATTGGCAGGCGGACTCTTAACCACTGTGCCACCAGGGAAATCCTAAAGCTTGTTCTTCTTAAAGGCCAGTTAGAGAAAATAAACTGAGTCAAGGCACCATTTCTTAAAAATGCCAAAGAGAAGCAGCTACTGGACGATGTCGTTCATGCTGCAGAAGTTGAGAGGAGGGAGCAAAGTCTTGTCCCATGCCTGATGACTAGCTGTCCTGAGCAGGCAAGGTCCGTTTAGGCTCTGCTGGGTGGCCCTATGTGGACACTTGTCCTTGAGCGTCTAGAACCCAGAGAGTAGGACCTCAGTCCACACACCCCAACCCCCAAGCCTTCAATCTACCCAACAAACAATGCACGTCCTAGAGAGGTCAAGGTCCCTCAGCTAGTGAGTGGCAGAGTTGGGATTCAAGGTTCCAAAGCACATGTTCTTAACTTCATTTCATTGCTTTTGCAATAGGAACCTGTTTTGGAGGAAATTCATTCATTCATTCATTCAAAAAATTTTTGAGCTCCCATAAAATGGGAGGATATCATGGTGAATAAAATATAGCTCCTGCCCCCCAGTAGGTCTGTCATTCAGCAGAGAAAATAAACAAGTACATCAACAGTTACAAAGAAGTGTGGTGAGTTGCTCCAGGTGGGGTCGTATGCTACGCATACATGACAGAAGGCATCCAAGTCAGCTCTGGACAATAAGGGAAGACCGTGTTAAGAAACTGGAATCCCAAAGTGTGAATAGAAGCTAAACAGGAGAGAGAGGGAAAGATATTCTAGAAAGGCTTCCAGACATGGGAGAATATGATAAATTCAGGGGACTGCAAAATTTGGACACGGTTAGAGCAAAGGGTGCCTATATGCACAGTGTGTGTATGTGTGTGTGTGCGCACGTGTGTGTGTACTGTGGAGGGAGAGAGGTGTGTGCAGTGGAAGAGTAGATGAGACCAGTGAAACAGGTTGCAACCAGATCATAAGGGTCTTGAACATCATGCCAAGGAGTTAAAATTTCAGCTTGAAGGTAATGGAAAACCAATGCAAGATTTTTTTTTCTTGATGTGATTTAATACACATTTACAAAGAGAACTTTAGCAGTAGTGTGGAGCTTGAATTGAAAGGGGAAAGCAGTAAAGTTCAAGACGGTTTCAAAAAAGAAATAGTTTGTTTCCCTAAACAATATATGCTCCATAAATACTGACTATTATTTGACATCTTTTATGGGACAAGGGTAAAAGTAAGGAGTCCTGAGCCACAAACCCTCTTGAGACCCACACCCCCTCCGTGGTTCCTGTGGGTGCCTTCCTGCTGCCTGGGACCCCTCCACCCTGGCCACAGTTTGTTGGACTAGGGTGGGCACCAGACCTGAGGCAACCCATTCAGGACCTAGGGTATGGCTTGGGGCAAAACTGCCCATCAGGCATGACAATGACCTTGTACATTACTCGAATCCTATTATCTGAGGAGTTGGAACAGGAGACGAAAAAGAGGCTTGAACAGTAGTGGAAGGAGCAGAACTTGAAAAAACTATTGGAAAAAACGAAGATAGGATGGTCTGGACATGGTAAGGGGTACGCATGCCGCTGATGGGGCACCAGAAAAACACAGACCTTTCCGTTCCCAAACCACGTCCATCCTGGGTGAGCCCCAGCTCTTCATGGTGCCCAGGAGGCTGGGCCCTGTGGCAGAGGTTCCTCTGGCCTTATTTCTATGGTGTCCTGACAACAATGCCCTTGAAGTCAAGTGAGTGCGCTTGTGTTCCTGGTAACCCAGGAAGGACGAGGAACACACACAGGTATCCAGGGAGCCAAACCCCGGTGGAGATTTGTTGATGCAAACTCAGATTTGTCAGCAGCGTGCTGACTGTTATTTAACCTCCTATCGTGCGGTTTCCTAGTCCTGTCTTGGGAAGAGAAGTGTAAGTGTCCACAGTCCTCATCGTGGGGTGACAGGGCTATGGAAGGTGTCACAGAAGCACGCTGAGCAGGGTCAGGAAAGCTTGGAACCCATTAGCCGCCTAGAAAGCAACCTGTAGGTGCTGGGAAACAATGGGCTCCACCCTCGGGCCTCCCCTGGGGTTGGGATGAATGAGCACAATGGCAGTGACCTGTTTCCTGGCCACAGGGGCCCCACCCCCTCCCACGTCTCCTACAGATGCTCTCACCATTTTTAGCTTCACTGCCCACGCCTCACTGAATGTGTATGGGGTGCCAGGCTGTTCCAACTATCTAGAAGTTCCAAGGCTGTAGATAATAAAGGGGAAGAAAGCAAGAGAATGTTCTAAAGGAGCTTGAGGTCTCTTTGTGGAAATGATGTAGACTCAGGAAATGGTGTGAAAATGTGATGTACAAATGAACATCGATTGAGCACCTATACTCAGCCAGGCACTGTCCCAGGCATTCGGGACATTATCTCTAGCCCTGATCACAGCTCTACGAGACTGGTAATATTGTACCATTTTATAATAAAGTACAAGATCCAGAGATGTTAGTTAACTTTTCTAGGACCAAAAACCTGTGGAGAACCATAGTACGTTCCCAGAAGAAGAGTAATATAATTGCAATGGCACTTTGAAAAGATTAATTAAGAGATGATATTCAGGGTTATCCCAAGGTAGAAGAAACTAGACATTTTATACTAATCTGTGCAGAATATGAGACAGGACTGTTGTGGGAATAAGAGGAAGAGAAGGTTTGGAAAGAGAGACATATGATCACCAAGGGGACAGAGAAAAGATGCTGTAAGAGCTGACCCAGTTTAAGCTCAGAAGAATGTTCACTGATGACTAATGGTAGGTACACATACATACACACATACTTCCTATTCAAAGCCCCACATCCTCTTTCAGATTGGGAAAAAATTTAAAAGGAAATATGCAAAGTTAACAAATGCGCCGAATCCGAACTAACTGTGGCGTTGATGATGTTCGGAGTGGCAAAGCCACAGTATGAAGCAACTTTAACTGTCTGCCCCAGCCCAGCCCTAACCCTATCCCCAATCCAGAACTTCTGCTGGAGACAGAAACTTAGTTGGGCACGGTTGTACATGACCCCGTCTCCAGCATATGCCTGTCAGACAAGGAACGGATGTCTGGTCCACCGGCCAGCAGCTAGTCAACACTCCCTCGACATTCTGAAGTACAATAGAGAGACAGAACTCAGAGCAGAGAATACACCTGGCTCTGAACAGTGCCCACATCCCTGTTCCCATGAGGCTGGATGATACTTTGGATCTTATATCCAAGAAATTATCTGTTATACTCTTCTAAGCAATGGTCCTTTACACGAGGTATCTCGAGTGGAGCTCTGTTCTTCACAACCAGAATCTCCTCTTGACTAAGAGAGGGAGGCAAGTAGATACAGTCTAGGCTGGGAGTTGCAAAACGGCGGCCTGCAGGGCGAATCACAGACGTGTTTACTGTGGCCCACACGGTGCTGCGGCTGTTGTTTTCAATTGAATTTGGCAGCCTTCAGGCAGAGCATCCTCCTTTCAGTTTGCTGCAGCCTTTCTACTACCCCTTGTATTACCAGAATATCTATCTGCCTCTCCTCATTCATTTCACATTACCTGCTTCACCTCTGTAATTAAATGAGCTTGTAATCTGTGATCTAGACCTGATATGGGTTGTGAGTGTGTATGTGTGGCTTGTGTGTGTGTAAATGAAGGCACCAATCATAGCAGTGGTAAAATAGAAAGAATACTGGATAGCAGCAGAGTCCCCCTTTGTCTTTTCAGTCGTTTAAAAGCAAACATATTTAGTGGGCAAACACTGTTGAAAACAGAGGGAAAGTACGGTGTTGTAATCAAATAAAAGGTACAGCCAAGTGTCCCTGACACAGTGCTTGGGGGCCATGAATGGATACAATGGCTGCATTAGTTGGGATGCTTTTGGATGCAAGTGGCAGACACCCAACTAAAACTAGATTTTAAAAAGAGGGATGGGATCTACCTCATAGCATCAAAGGAAGAATTTGTGTAGAAACCAGTCTTCAGGGACAGAGGACCTTCAGGGACAGAGGACCTAGTACCACCAGACTTCTCTTTTTCTGTTTCTCATCACTGCCTGTTTCCTTCTGTCTCTTTAGTCTTGCCTTTATTTTGAAGAAAGATCTCTATCTCTGTCTCTGGGGAAAGGAAAATGATGCTGGCATCTCTAGATTTACATACTCCAAGTATAGCAACCCCTTTGAAAGGAGAGCTTCTCTCTTCCACCACTTTGAGAACATGACCGATTCTTGCAGGAGGATTTTGAATAGCCCCAGTTGGGTCAGGATCCAGAAGCCTTGAATTCTCCAACTGGCTCAGCCCAGGCTATGTACCCACACGTTTATGGCTGGGGCGGGGTGGGGTAGGGGGCAGTGGGGAGGGTGTCTGCTACCAACAGGAGGGAGATGGAAGAAAGTTTGCTAGAAAACCAAAAACCATAGCTAAGACAACCCACTACAATTTATTAAAATTCATTGTAGTTAAATGACTTTACTAAATACTATTTTGCCAGGTGAAAGCAAGCATTTCTGCACTCAAATGGTGGAATTTGGTCAAGCAGTTCCGTAGGTCCCACTAAACAATCCCCTGGATCTATCAAGCAAGGAGATGTTCCCACCCCTCTGGCCTGGGTTGCTAGGGCTTGAGTATTTCCAGAAAACAAAAACTTTCTTCCTATCCTTTCTCTACAGAATCTGCTCCCAAACCGTCAACAGAAGGGAGTTATTCACACCTGTGCACGGGTTAATTTATCAGAAAACTTTTGCTGGGGTATGAAGTTTGGCAGGAGACAGGAAGGAAGGGAATGAAAGGCACTTTGGGGGTTTCTGGAGAAGGGAGGAAGGAGTCACTTGTGGGTGGCAGGTGAGAAGGTGCCAAAGGCAAATTCACTGTTTTGAAATTTTCCCTGAAGAGAAGGTCAAATGTCACTGGTTCAGGGCTTCCCTGCACCTCTGTGTTGGGAAAAGCTGGAGCGGGACCTGCTAACTTCAACCATACTCATGGCACACAGAATAGAATCCAGGGCACTGGGAGCCAGAACACAGAAGGTTGCGGGGAAGGTGAGCCCAGAAAGCAGAAATCCAACCGCTCTGAGAGAGCAGAACAGGGAAGAATAAATTCCAAATGAGTGCGATCAGCCAGCTGAGCAAGTTAAAGGATGCGCCAGGAGAGTAGCTCAGACAGAGGTGAGCTGGAAAGAGCTGGTCCACGTGGACTGAAAGCAGACTGCTGGGGATCAGGTGTGCAAACAGTCACACTCGGGACGATCAACGAAGATCATGTACCGCCATGTTTTCTTCTTGGCTCTGAACCTCCAGCTGCCCAAAGTTTTTCATTGTATGTTAGATGCACCATCATTTTACATACCACAAAATAAAAACAATTATGCCAATTACACTACAATACAATGCTTTCCTATCACTTTGGCATTTAATCACTTAGAGGATTTGTGACTTACTGAGATACAGATTTTATTAATACGTCAAGCCTTGTGCATCCATAAAAGGAAAAATGGAAGGGAAATAAAATGGCTAAAATGGCTTCCTAAAGCTTTTTCATGTCTGGTGTCTAATTCTCTGAATCACTTTTAGATTCAGAGCCTTTGATGTTTCTGTTTTTTCCTACACAGTCATCCTCTACTTTCAACAATGTTGGTGACGCAGCACTTCTTAAAAGAGAATAAAACTGATACACGCATTCTTTCCACTAGAAATTTGAATATGGGCTGCATATCAGATAATATTAAGATATCAATGTTAGATTTCCTGAGCGTGATAATAATCTGCGGTTATCGAAAAGAATGTCCTTGTTCCTAAAAGATACGTGCTGAAGTATTTAGGAGTGAAGTGTCATGATATTTGCACATCATTTTCAAAATGATCTGGCAAACAAATAAACAAAACCACCCCAAAAAACAGAGAGAGGAGACGCAAATGTCTCTAAATGATATCATTAAGAAAATCTAGGTGAAGGATATCTAGGTATTTGTCAAATAACTTTTTAAGCTTTTCTGTAAGTTTAAAAATATTCAAAAGGGGGCTTCCCTGGTGGCGCAGTGGTTGAGAGTCCGCCTGCCGATGCAGGGGACACGGGTTCGTGGCGCGGTCCGGGAGGATCCCACATGCCGCGGAGTGGCTGGGCCCGTGAGCCATGGCCGCTGAGCCTGCGCGTCCGGAGCCTGTGCTCCGCGTCGGGAGAGGCCACAACAGTGAGTGGCCCGCGTACCGCAAAAAAAAAAAAAAAAAAAAGAATCCGCCTGCCAATGCAGGGGACATGGGTTCGAGCCCTGGTCGGCGAAGATCCCACATGCCGCAGAGCAGCTGAGCCCGTGCTGCACAACTACTGAGCCTGCGCTCTAGAGCCCGCGAGCCACAACTACTGAAGGCCGTGTGCCACAACTGCTGAAGCCCGCATGCCTAGAGCCTGCGCTCCACAACAAGAGCCACCGCGATGAGAAGCCCACGCACCACAACAAAGATTAATCCCCACTCGCCGCAACTGGAGACAGCCCGTGCACAGCAACGAAGACCCAACACAGACCAAAATAAATAAAATTAAAAATAATAATAAAATAAAATAATTTTTAAAAATTTAAAACATTATTTAAAAAAAGAAAGAAAGAAAGAAAGAAATCCACTCAGATTTTCTTCCAAGTTTTCTCAAGCTGCCAATACCAATTTGGAGGGTTCTGGTTCCAGTGCTTTTTTGATCTTACTAGATGGATGTCAGTAGAAGTTTTCAGACAAGAATCATGACTCAAAATAAAATAAAATAAAATATTAAAAATTTTAAAAAAGGAAGGAGGAAAAAACAAAACAACAACAACAAAAGAATCATACCTCTTATTCTCCCCCTAAGTGGTCCTCACTTGTTTGCTGACTGAAGCATGAATGGCTGTAGTTTTCCAGGCACGTCACAGGAAATAACACCCAAATTCTTCTATATGCAGGCAACAGCAATTGTGTCGGAGCTGCTGTCTGGCTGGCAGTGGTTGTAGAATGAATCCCTGTGTCAGGGATGTTAAAACGTGAGGGGGAAAGGTGCATCTTAAAACTGAACAGTTGACACACACATCCATGACAGTTGGCAGTCATGGATCTCCTCGTGGACTAACAAGTTGGAGAACTGGTTGACATGTCAGTCTTTGCAGGTTCGGTGAGGAGAAGTTACGCCTCTTGGCCTGAACAGTTTCTGGAATTGCATATCTGGATCTCTTGGCCCATGTGACCCCAAGGCACCACCTGTCCGTGAGACCCTGCCTGAGTACCAGCCTGCCTCTTCTCCCAGTGACACCTCTGCCTGCTGGCTGAGGGAAGTCGCAGTCAGCACTGTCTAAGAGGGATTTTACACCATGTGCATCCCTTGTAATAGGATGGTAACAGGGAATTGGAGGTCTCATCCTACTTCTACTTATACCGCTAACTTATCTGGTATCTGAGAGTAACAATGTCTGTGTTGCTTGCTACCATCCTCAATAAATATTAAGTTGCTGCTACACCTTGTGGGATTGTTGTGAACAATCAAAGGGAGACCCTCCCCCGAAAAAAGTATGAAGGCCTTTGTTAATTACAACAAATTATACAGAAACACTAACCAAAGACATATGCTGCAATAGTAATGGTGGTGATTTCCGTGGAGTGAATTATGGGATTTCCTGCTTCCTTTATTTTTATTTGGAAATGACTATAGATTCAGAGGAAGTTGCAAAAAATGGTACAGACATGGCGCATGTGCCCTTCACCCAGCTCCCCCAAATGGCAAACCCCTGTTTTTTTGCTCACCTTTTTTTTCTTTCCTTCTCTTTCTCCCACCCCTCCTTCCTTCCTTCCTTCCTTCTCTCCTTCCCTCCTTCTCTCTTTCCTTTGCAATCACTGTGTTTTACTTGGATAACAAGGAAGAGAAATGATTAAGAGCAATTTTAACAATGTAAATTGTACCCACCCAGCCAGTACCCTCCCTAACCAACATCTGCATGGAGAAGGGAGTAGCATGGTCCAGCTGGGCCTCCCTCCACCCTTAGGCTGGGTGGTCTGCTACAGCGTTCTCAGGCTCTACTTGCACTTGGTCAGAGTCTCCTAAGTGTTGAGTGGAAGGCTGTCTTGCCCTTCAACATGTCCTGAACGTCTCTGGCTGCCTGTGCTCCTTGGTAGGAAAGAGTATGGTGATGCTGTTGCCACTGCTGCTGAATTGCTCAGTTCAGTGTGTCCAGGTCCCCAGCCCCATGGTGGCCAGTGTTCTCTCGCCAGGGCAGTGGAAGGCTGCTCTCAGCCCCTCCCACTGGGAGCATCCACTTCCAGCCTAGCTACTTTCTGTGCAACGCATTAAACAGACACCTCCTCTCAGTCTCCCAAGAGCTCAGGAGGAGCTTGGTGGCACTGTGGCTGACTCGCTGTGTGCCCCTTACTGCAGGGGTGACAAGAGAAACACCAAGTGACAGTTCTCATTTTCCTCCTCTCCATAGATATCATGGATATCATCACCAGTCCTGCCCAGTGTGAAATTCCAGATGTGCTTATTGTCGTTCTGTCTTACATTTTTCTTTTCTTCCTGACTTAGATAGTTCTAAGGTTCTGGGATAACTTCTCAGGAAACTGTCCAAGAAGCTTCTTTTCTAAAAGTCACTCAGAACAAGACAGATAACAGCCACTGAGACATCAGAGCAGGTGGCAGCCTTGCAGGATGATTCCTCAGCCTTTGCCATTAACAGCGCCAGGCTGACGCCAACACTGGCCCCAAGCTACGTGGTTGATGAACGAGGCAGAATTTTGTTCCACAGACTCTGCAGGCTGGAGCCTTAAGAATCTACCCCCCCACCCAGGGGCTCCCTCCCACACACTAAAAATTGATTTGTGGAAAGGCATGGAGAAAAAAGGGAGTTCTTAATTTTATTGTAAAATACTACGAAGCGGTTTAGTAGGTAATCTGATTGAATCCCTAAAGTTTTGCAAAACGAGGAGACATCTAGCAGAATACTCAGTACATGGTCAGAGAGAGCTTGGGGAGTGTTGCCATATTGGCTAAGGGAGGGCCTGGCATGTTGGCTAAGTTTGGAGTCAGATCCTTTTGGATGTACGTCCCAGCTTCAGGATCAAACAGCCGTGTGACCTTGGGAACAGTAGTCAAATCTCCATTTCCTCATCTGTAAAATGAAGCTGATAAAAGTACCTAATAGGAGTGATTTGTAAAAATCCAAATAACAAATGCTGGAGAGGGTGTGGAGAAAAGGGAACCCTCTTAGACTGCTGGTGGGAATGTAAACTGGTACAGCCACTATGGAGAACAGTATGGAGGTTCTTCAGAAAACTAAAAATAGAGTTGCCATACGATCCAGCAATCCCACTCCTGGGCATATATCCAGACAAAACTTTAATTCAAAAAGATACATGCACCCCAATGTTCAGAGTAGCTCTATTCACAATAGCCAAGACATGGAAACAAACTAAATGTCCACTGGCAGACGAATGGATGAAGAACATATAGTACGCATGTACAGTGGAACATTACTCATAAAAAAGAATGAAATAATGCCATTTGCAGCAACATGAATGGACCTAGAGATTATCATACTAACTGAAGTAAGCCAAAGACAAATATTACATGATATCACTCGTATGTGGAAGCTAAAATGTGACACAAATGAATTTATCTATGAAACAGAAACAGATGCACAGACATAGAGAACAGGCCTGTGGTTGCCAAGGGGGAGGGGAGGGGAGGGAGGGAAGGATTGGGAGTTTGGGATTAGCAGATGCAAACTATTATATACAGGATGGATAAACAACAGGTCCTACTGTATAGCACAGGGGACTATATATTCAATATCCTGTACTAAACCATAATGGAAAAGAATATGAAAAAGAATATATAGGGCTTCCCTGGTGGTGCAGTGGTTGACAGTCTGCCTGCCGATGCAGGGGACACGGGTTTGTGCCCCGGTCCGGGAGGATCCCACATGCCGCGGAGCGGCTGGGCCCGTGAGCCATGGCCGCTGAGCCTGCGCGTCCGGAGCCTGTGCTCCGCAATGGAAGAGGCCACAACAGTGAGAGGCCCACGTACCGCAAAAAAATAATAGTAATAATAATAATAATATATATATACATATATACACACTTTGCCGAGTCACTTTGTTGTACAGTAGCAATGAACACAACACTGTAAATAAACCATACTTCAATAAAGTAAAATTTTTTTAAAAGAGTGACTTGTAAAAATTGAGTGAGACAAAGCATATACTGTGCTTAATGCATGGCCCTGGCCCACTGCAGGTATCCAAAAATATTAGCTGTTATCATTTTAATAAGTACATGTGAGTACTAATGATTAAAAATAAAATCATAGGAAAAAGCATCTCTGCCTCTAAGTAGCTAGTGTCCCCAGCCACTCTAGGGTTGGCCAGGAGTGAGGTATTTTTAGCTGTGGGCATGAGACAGAACTGACCCAGTGCAAACGCAAAGTACAAGAGGAGACTCCAGCTTTCTGGACACACACCATGAACTCTTGCTTGATAAAAGGCAAACTTTAGTTGTGCCTGCTTTTTGTGGGGTTTTTAAATAAATTTATTTATCTTGGCTGCGTTCGGTCTTCGTTGATGCGCGCGGGCTTTCTCAAGTTGCGGCCAGCAGGGGCTACTCTTCGTTGTGGTGCACAGGCTTCTCGTTGCAGTGGCTTCTCCTGTTGCAAAGCATGGACTCTAGGCGCGCGGGCTTCAGTAGTTGTGGCTCACAGGCTCTAGAGAGCAGGCTCAGTAGTTGTGGCACACAGGCTTAGTTGCTCCGCGGCATGTGGGATCTTCCCAGACCAGGGCTCGAACCTGTGTCCCCTGCATTGGTAGGCGGACTCTCAACCCCTGCGCCACCAGGGAAGTCCCAGTTGTGCCTGGTTTTTCGTTATCAGTGTGTCCTGAGAGATTGCAGTGAAACCAAACTTTATACACAATCATGTTTTAAATGCATAAGTGAATTCTCCTTTTTAATAGACTCTTTACAATAAGTCCTTTTATACTATAAGTTATTATAGGTTTTAAAAATGCAAGTGATTGTTCAGTTTCTTTAAAACAGGACACCCTGAAAGATTTTTAAATTGCCATTACATCAACAGCAGTTTTATAGATGTAACAGAGTGGGGGAAATGGTCATCTTAACATCTGGCCCCAGTACTCTAAACACATTGATAAGCCATTGGGGCATGGAAAATGAGACACTGAAGATTCAACCAAGTAAGAGAAGTGGCCAAACTTCACGGGGTTGTAAATTAGCAGGCATTTGGGGCGGGCAGAGAGGCTGGGTTATTAAGCAGCTTTTTGCAGTAGAAAAAGAGTTTTGAAAACTAGGGTGGCCGTTAATTTTGTGTGTCAACTTGGCTGAGCCATGAGGTTCCCAAATATGTAGTCAAACATTATTCTGGATGTCTCTGTGATGGTGTTTTGGATAGATTAACATTTAAATCAGTGGACTTTAAGGAAGGCAGATTGCCCACCATAATGTGGGTGGGTCTCATTTAATCAGTTGAAGATCTGACTAGAACAAAAGACTGACATGTCCTCCCCCGACACACCCCAACAAGAGGAAATTCTGCCAGCAGGTGGCCTTTGGACTTGAATTGCTCTTTCTTTGGTCTCCAGTCTGTCAGCCGTCAGACTCAGACTGCAGACTTAGGACTTACCAGTCTCCATAATCACGAGTCAATTCCTTAAAATCAATCTCTAGATAGACAGATTATAGATTATAGATTATAGATCAATCTCTATCTCTCTCTCCACACACACACATACACCCACGCACACACACATTCTATTGGTTCTGTTTTTCTGGAGAATCCTGACTAATTCAAACAGGATGTCTAATATTAAATGTGAAGTTGTGCTGTCCTGAAGTCTATCTCCACGCCAATCAAACACATTCAGCCTGCAACTCACCCACACGTCTCGTTCGAGTGGAAGTCCCTATGATGTATTTTAAAACCCAAAACAACACATTCTCGGAGTTAAGTAGAAAGGTCACCACCAATAAAAACATCTAATCAGCCTCATTATTATGTTCCTTTAGCCACATTTCTCTTACTTAATAGAGCATGTCTCCTCTGAAGAAGCATTAAATTTCACAATAACACATGCAAAGACCAAGAAAGGAATCTGTGTGATGCAGCCAGGACCCAACAGGCCAGGAGCATCTGCCTCAGAGGGAGAGAAAGGAGGGGGAAAAATTTAAAGAGGACGATCAAGCCTCTGATATGTGCACACATCTGCCAAGCTTAATAAAGTTTCAGTAAGCTACCCATGCATGGAACTACAATAAACCTTGTTATTGAGCGCCCCCATACCTCCCAGCAGTGGCAGACTCCTGCCTGGGATCAATGAAAGATCTTAGGCCCAAGATTCCAGAAGCAACTGGCAGTTTTATTTACCTAATAATCAAAAGAGTTAATAGAGTTGTACTATCTCAAGTTTCTCTTGAATGAAATACAGTGTTTTTGTGGCTTATGGATTCCTACCAAGTCTAGATTAAAATCTTCCTTCAAGGGATTATTAAAGTCTCTCCTCTGTGTCCTTGGCCACTGCTTCTCTGTCTCCTTTATGCTCCCTCCTCCATCCTATGTCAAATGGGTGACCTTTTCTATCATCTCCTTTCCCTGGGTAACCTCGTCCAGTCCCAGGACTTTAAATATCATTTCCACACTGTTAACTCTCACAGGTAAATTGTCAGCCCAGAACTCTCCTCTGAGCTCTGGACTTGAGGATCCAACTTCTGACTTGATACCTCTACTTGATCGAGGACTTCACATCTCCAACACAGAACTCGATTTGCCCCCAGATCTGTTTTCCTACCAGTAAGTGGCCCCAACATTCATTCCTTTGCTCAAACTAAGCCTAAGAGTCATCCTTGAGTCTTCGTCCTCCTCATTCAGTCCATCATCAAATCCTCTTAGTTTACTTCTAAAATATGTCCCAAACCCCTCTTTCCCCTCCAGCACCAGCCTCGCCCAGGCCACCATTCTCTCGTGATTAAACTGCTCTGTTAGCTCCTCAATGGTCTCCCCACTTCCACTACAACCCACCCTAAAATGCATTCTCCACAAAGCAGCCAGAGAGAGCTTTTAAAAATGTAAATCCGGGCTTCCCTGGTGGCGCAGTGGTTGAGAGTCCGCCTGCCGATGCAGGGGACACGGGTTCGTGCCCCGGTCCAGGAAAATCCCACATGCCGCGGAGCGGCTAGGCCCGTGAGCCATGGCCGCTGAGCCTGCACGTCCGGAGCCTGTGCTCCGCAACAGGAGAGGCCACAACGGTGAGAGGCCCGCGTACTGCGAAAAAAAAAAAAAATGTAAATCAGATAATATCACTTGGCTGCTTAAAACCCTCCAGGAAGCTTCTGCTTCTGCTCAGGGTGCAAGAGAACATAGCTTCCCCAGCAATGAGAAAATGGCAGATAATCTACAAAATCATAATTTTCTTGAACACATCAAGGAGTTGAGGTCACGAGGCGACTGTAAGGATACAAATATTGTTTTGGGCAAGGAAGGAAGAGGTGGTTGTCATACAAGTGGGTAGAAAGAAATTATCTAACATTTTGACATATTCTTAAAAGCCAGTGTGGGCTAGATGATCAGTTTGGAATAGGTAGGATCACCAGACGCAAGAGAACTCTGCACTTGCAAGCTCTTTACCACTGGCCTGTGGCCAGTGCTGATGTGAAAGACTGGAGAAAGAGCAAGAGACCAGAGAGAGACCCTCTTAGTGGTACAGGTGTAGCTAAAGCCCAAGTAAAAGGCTAAGATTCTCAGACTGGATTAAAAAATAAGACCCAGTGGACTTCCCTGGTGGCACATGGTTAACAATCCACCTGCCAAGGCAGGGGACACGGGTTCAAGCCCTGGTCCAGGAAGATGCCACATGTCGCAGAGCAGCGAAACCTGTGGGCCACAACTATTGAGCCTGCGCTCTAGAGCCCACGAGCCACAACTACTGAGCCTGCGAGCCACAACTTCTGAAGCTCGTGCGCCTAGAGCCTATGCTCCACAAGAGAAGCCACTGAGATGAGAAGCCTGCACACTGCAACAAAGAGTAGCCCCCGCTTGTCGCAACTAGAGAAAGCCCACGGGCAGCAATGAAGACCCAACGCAGCCCAAAATAAATAAATAACTAATAAATAAATTAAAAAAAAAAACAAAACAAGACCCAAGTATAATGTTGTCCATCAGAACCCCACTTTAAAAATAGGGAAACACAAAACTGGTTCAAGTGAAAAGATAGAGAAAAGATATGCCATGAAATTACTACTCAAAATAAAGCATAAGTGGGTACATTAATATCAGACAACGTGGATTTCAGAAAAAAAGGAATATTACCAATGATAAAGGGAGACATTGCATAATGATGAAGCTGTCAATTCATCCAAAAGATGTAATGATCCTCCATGTGCATGCACCTAACAGAGCTTCGAAATATGTGAAAGCATAAACTGACTGAACAAAAAAATATACATAAATATACGATTATAATTGGAAATTTTGGTACTTCTCTCTCAATAATTGATAGACAAGTAGACAGGAAAGCAATAAGCTATAGTAACCAAAGCTATTAAACAAATTGACCTAATTGACATTTAGGGAACACTTTAACCAACAGCTGTTGAGTACACATTCACTTGACATGACTATGAAACATTCGCCAGGATAGACCACATTCTGAGTCATACAAAAAGCCTCCATGGGCTTTACTGGTGGCGCAGTGGTTGAGAGTCCGCCTGCCGATGCAGGGGACACGGGTTCGTGCCCCGGTCTGGGATGATCCCACATGCCGCGGAGCGGCTGGGCCCATGAGCCATGGCCGCTGAGCCTGCACGTCCGGAGCCTGTGCTCCGCAACGGGAGAGGCCATGACAGTGAGAGGCCCGCGTACGGCAAAAAAAAAAAAAAAAAAAAAAAAAAGATGGAAAAAAAATCCTCCATAATTTTTAAAAATTAAAATCACACAAAAAGTCTGTTCTCTGACCACAGTAGGTTAAAACTAGAAATCAATAACACAAGCACAGCTAGAAAAATCACTCAATACTTCCTATTAAACAACATCCTTCTAAATAATCCTTGGTTAAAAGAAGAATTCACAAGAGATATTAGAAAATATTTTTAATAAGGTGAAAAAGAAACCATAACATACCAAAATTAGAGGGATGCAACTAAAGCAGTTCTTAGAGGGAAATTTATAACACGAAATGCTTATATTAGAAAATAAAAAGATCTCAAGTCAATAATGTAAGTTTCAACTACATAAGAAACTAGAGAAAGAAAAGTAAATCAAACTCAAGCAAACAGAAGGAAGGAAAGTGCTTCATGATTTCATTATTATTCTCTTACTGCTGAAGCCAAATATTGGTGTGACGGTGCTCAGGCCAATGTTTTTACGCGAGTCATAATGTTCACAAACATCATTTAAAAACTTCAATTCCAGGGACTTCCCTGGTGGCACAGTGGTTAAGAATCTGCCTGCCAATGCAGGGGACATGGGCTCGAGCCCTAGTCCGGGAAGATTCCACATGCCACAGAGCAACTAAGTCCGTACACCACAACTGCTGAGCCTGCGCTCTAGAACCCATGAGCCACAACTACTGAAGCCTGTGCGCCTAGAGCCCGTGCTCCGCAACAAAGAGAAAGCCACTGCAATGAGAAGCCCATGCACCGCAACGAAGAGTAGCCCCTGCTTGCTGCAACTAGAGAAAGCCAGCACGCAGCAACGAAGACCCAGTGAAGCCAAAAATAAAAAAATGAATTTATATTTTTTAAAAAAAACTTCAATTCCAGACTCATTGCATGTACATTTGCCTGACTTGCTACCCGTGGGTCCCTAAAGAAAAGTGTCTCCAACATCCATCTCAGAGAAAGGTATAGGTAGATGGTCGAGAAATATGTGAAGAATTGAAGTGAATTTCTCACATTTTTATATATGGAATGTATCTAAAGACTAAAGAACAGATTCAGATCAATTAAAAAGAATTTATTAGGATCTGTAATCTGAAACCTTTTAAGGAAAGGTTTAGGTTCTTTCACTCTAACAAAACTAAAGTGTGCGTTTTAAAAAATGAATAAGATGTTAGCACTTCTACTTTCCACATTAATTATCACTTTAATTAAAGTCTTCTGCCTTCTACAAAAGTATGAACAATAACTGCTAAGTCTTTTAGTCAATATTTTCATATTCCAACAAAAGCAAGCAGGATCTGGGGGTTTGTTTCACACTTGATTATCAAAATCTGATTCATAAATTTGCTACCAAGTCTTTCCTATGATAGATATTACCTTTTGCTTTGACTTTAACCTTGGCTCTTCATTCATTCTAAAGTGTACACAAGGGCAGGGCAAGTGTTTGCTAAAAGACTGAACGGAGGCCAGGCCTTGTGGGGCATAGATACCGTCAGTAAAAATTCTACCCATTCAGACACATGGGGGACAAGTTTAACCATGCCCTGAATGTGGTACATCATAGTGATTAAAAGTCCTGGGTTTGGAATCAGGAAGACTCATGTTTGAATCCCAGCTCTGCCACTCACTTGCTGTGTGAGCTGAGGCAAGTTACTTAATTTCTCTGAATTTCATCTGCAATATCATATTTATACTTACATCACAGGGCTGGTGAAAAATTTTAAAAGATGATGGATATAAAGCATTTAGCATCCTAATAAAATATGGGCTTAATAAATGATAGCTATTATTAAGTACTTATTGAAGGGAAAAGTTTGTGGAATTTTTTATTATATATTTATTACTTTAATATACATTTATTAACTAAACTACACATGATGACTATCATAATGTTAGAATTATCAACAGACATTTCTGAAAACCTGTTTAATTTAGGGTACTCTGTGCCATAGGCTAAAGAAGGGGTGAATAACTAGTTGAAGAAACAGGGTTTGTTTTTTCTTTTTAATTTTACTTTCACATATTTTCTCTGATGTTCTTCCTTTCTTTACGTAGATCCAAGTACCTGATCTATATTGTTTTCCTTCTCTCTCAAGAACTTCTTTTAATATTTCTCACAAGGCAAATCTACTGGCAACAATTTCCCTCATTTTTTGTTTGTCTAAGAAGGTCTTTATCTCCCCTCCACTTTTGAAGAATAATTTCATGGGGTATAGAATTCTAGGTTCGTGTTTTTTCCTCTTGACACTTTATTTACTCTTTTTATCGCGGGGGCAGGCACTGCACTGCACGCAGGCTCTTAGTTCCCCAACCAGGGATCAAACCTGTGCCCCTTGCAGTGGAAGCGCAGAGTCTTAACCACCAGACCACCCGGGAAGTCCCGAAACAACTCTTAATATAACCTTGTAAACATCTTGAAAGGATCTCCTTAAATGACCATGTAAAAATGACTTGAATTAGCATTTCAGTTGTCTGTCTTTCTGCTAGAGCTTATAAGTACTTGGAAAAAAATTTTTCCTGAGTATTTTACTTATAATCTCTGTTATACTACTAAGGGTCTATGAAAACTCATTTTATTGCAGAGAGTACAAAATTAAATTCTAACTAGTATCTGTGTGAATGGCACAACATTTCAAATGAGCACGGTCTGAGTGATGTGTGTTTTCTCTTCATGTGCATTTGTATGTATGCAGCGTGATGTTCATACGTAGCACACGCGGAGACATGACAGAGTCCTCATAGGAGATTGACGCACCTTGGGGTCAGTCACTTTTAATCCAATTAATGTCAACTTAGCACAACAAAACCTTCTCCACTAGGTAAAGGTTATGTGCTAAAGGCTGGTGGGCCCACCGGCTACTCAGATGAGAGACACCCTTCATGCATTTTACAGTTGCACCATCTTAGTTCCCCGACCAGGGATTGAACGGTGAAAGCGCAGAGTCCTAACCACTGGACCATCAGGGAATTCCCTGCTAATTAATGTTTTGGACGTATAGAGCTCTGGCAAAGAGGCTGATTCTCACGGAGCGTTCTCTGGTTGACAGCTTGGGGCAAGACACGGGCTCAGAAAATGGACCTTTTTCAAAATTCTGGATTATGGTTGACTATTGACTGCCCCAGGATGAATAATATGGAGCTGGGCCCGCTGCAGTTTATTTTGTCAGTCCCCTGGCATGATCCCCTCCTGCGGGTAGAGTCAGTAATTAGGAATACAAGTCAGGGCAGAATTAGGTATTCATGAGGATTGGAGGAGGCAGCAACTCAGAGGACCTTCAAACACAGTCTCATGACTGAAACACCAGGAGGGAGCCTGGCTGACTAACAGAGAACAGCCTTGACCTTTCAACCCTACAAATTCAAATGCAATTTGTCATCCAATGTAAAATGAATTTGGCCATGTGTAGTCCTGTGGGAGGGAGAGATCTTGTCCCAGAAAAACTCAAGAAACATGAAAGAGGGGCATTGAAAACTAAAATCCACAAAATGGTTGAGAACACACATCATTACACTCATAATAAATTCCTTTTCCAAGATAATGGCCAGCCCTGTGATTCCTTGGGCCGTACAGACTCTGTTAACACAGAAGGGGCCCAACTGGGGAATTGATGCTAATTTTCATCTCTCCTTGGAATTGGAATTATGTTTTTGTATTTATGTTTCATTATCTCCTCTTGTCATTTAAATTAAGCCATTCTGTTATGAGTATGTGTTCTACCTCTCACTGTGATTGCCAAAGAGGAAAGGTTGAATTGCCAACAGTCTTTCTTTTACTCCAGAAACTTGTTCTTTCTTTGAGGACCTTTCTGAGTGGGTCAGGAGCCAGAATTGGACAGAACTCATTCTCTGGGAGAGGCTCAGAGAACCAAACTTGAAATTGACGCACCAAAGCACTCAGGAGATGTCCTAGGGGTTCCAGAACCTCCATCGTTTTTTCAACCACTCTAGCGTTATCCCAAAGCGCATTCTCAAATTAAGTTTCCTTTTTTTTGCCGTAGTTTCTAATTTGCTTAAGTGTCATCATTAATTGAGTAGCAGATATAAAGACTGGAATGGACTGGAAGCCCTATGACTTATGACATGCATTAAGTTTTTCATTTGGCATTTGGAGTTCATTATTAATGTCCATTTGAAAGCTTACAATTATGAAATAGAGCAACCTTGTAAATAGCTAGAAATAATTTTCCAGTGGATTCTTTGCATGCACATACTAATTCATGGAAGTTATTTGAATGATAAGAGTAAAGAGACAAAAACTTCTGTGGATTTACTCTTTGTCCTATCTATTTTATCTTGAAGTGTTTTTTTAAATTTCTTTCCTCCCAAGATCAAGAAAATATTCAAGAGTCCCACCTCCATTTGCCAGAGAGCCTTCTTATAAATGATCACCAGTCTTGCCTCTATGTAATTGTAAAAAGATCCCTCTACTTTCTAGAGTTCTGCTTGAATGGGGAGCTCAGTGTCCAGAAATTGACCATGACCCAAAGGAATTATTATGCTCTTGAATATTTGGAAAGATAAACCTTTTTCTAAAAAGAGTGGTCATGAACATTATACTGCTTGCTTTTTTTCCTACTTTTACTGATATGAAGTTGTGATTAAACTATAACACGAAGAGATTTGCTGCATATCTTTGTCATAAACCCTTTTTAAGGGGGGGTCCCCAACTTCCTCACCTCCCCATACACATCCCATGCCTTGGTCACAAATTACTCACTATTCCGCAGTAATGACCCACACGGTCAGACCTCCAAGCCGTTGAATATACAGTTCCCTTGACACGACCTCTTCTTCTCTTCTCTATGCGCAAAGCCTCCTCCAAGAGTTGAGACTCTCCTCGAAGTCTTCCAAGAAAATTAGCCCTTCTAACTTCCGTGCTCACACAGAACCTTACGCACACTCCTACTTCGGCACTTGGACTTCAGGATTAGAACTGTTTGCTTGTGGGTCTGGCTTTCCCTCCACGAAGGGCCAAAGGGACAAATCATCTCTGCGTTCCTAACTCCTGTCACAGTGCCTATCCTGTTACCACCCATAACACAGCTAGTGCTGAATTGTGGAAGTAACTCTGCAATAATTAGGGGAACCCACCCTTCCGTCACGCTATGGGCCTGCAACTTGGCCACGCCTGGAGAAAACAGTACTCTTCATTCGATAAAAATATTGGGATTTGTCTGCAACAGCTCACAAATCACATCTTTTTTTTTTTGTGGCTGCACTGCATGGCTTACGGGATCTTATTTCCCCAGCCAGGGATAGAACACAGGCCCTCTGCAGTAAAAGTGCATGGCCAGTCCACCCCTGTCCCCAGGCTGTTTCCTCATCTGGTAGGACCGTGCTGAGTCTGTCATTTGTGCTTACGGGGTAAATGTTCACGTCTCCGTGCAACTGCCTTTGGGGAAAGTGAGCCTCAATCACATTGGGACCTGAGTCTACCAGTGCGACTCTTCCCTCATGTGACAAAATCAGATGCTACGTATGTTCTGTTTGGTAAACAAATAGTGATGATGTGTTAAGACACAATGACGTGCATTCCAGATCATTCTAGACCATAAGCTGCTTGAGTAGAGTGTAACCCCACAAAGGGTCCTGCATCCTGGAGTGGTTAAGAGCATGGGCTTTGGTGTAAGACAGACATGGGTTCAAATACTAGTTCTAGCATTAACCAGCTATGAGACCTCAAGAAAGTTACCTAATCTCTCTGAGCCTCATTGAAAAATGGGGATAATAATAATAACAATCATACCTGGCTCACTGGGCCGCTGTGAGGAATAAATGAAACAATGTTGGTTAAATACTTAGCATCTGACATCGACAGGGCAGACAACAGTAGTAGTTACTGATCTGCGCATCTTCTAAACGTCACCTGCTTTGGACCCAGCCTCAGCTCACAGGTCTCCAAGGAGATGTCACACTTCTTCTTAGCAATCTAACAACTCTTATGGTTTGCTGTTCTCAGGCTTCTAGTAATACTTCCTTGGCAACTAGGGGAGTGGGGGTGAGGGAGGAGACAGCAAAAGTTGTTGTTCTCAAGACAGAGGCAGAATATAGTAAGTCACTCAGTGACTGGCAATTTCAAGTGCACTGGTCATATGTGTCTTCCTTGTATCAGGGTTAAGCACTGGCCAATAGGGCTGTGAATAAAGGGAAAAAACAAACAAATGAAAACACTGAAAGGGGGAGAAAGCCACTAGAGGGCTGCCAGAAGGGGTGTGTGGGAAGGAATCCTAGATTCTCTGCTGCTTTCTTGAACCAAAATAGTAACAAGAGTTGGATATTGCTGTTCTTTACTTGGCAAGTGAAGGCGAGAAGAAGGGGCCAATGTAAAAGTTCATTTAAGAGAATATGTATCAACATTTAAACTCTGATATGAGCATTTACTTATTATCTTTCAAACACGGAGCTAGGGACATACTCACTTCCCCCTGAGTTCACAACTGTGAACAGGTCATTTAAGAAATCAGAGCCACAGGCCTGGCGGGAGAGCTCAGGAATGCTCAGAAAAGTCTCCCCCAACACACCTGTACCACCAACCACTCCCATCTTACCATCAGCAGTTATCAAAAGAGGACTCGAGTTGGGTTCCTCTCCCCTGCCTGTGCCCCAGAGGGCAAGCCACGTCTCAGTGGGGAGCACCAGAGTCTCCCTTCCCTGTGGATTCCTTAATCCGCTTCCTTAAGATGATCCAGAGAAGGTGTGAACACACAGTGGTAGCCTGTGATTTTCTTTGTTGTCAGGAACCTGCAAGCCTCCTTTCATCTTATTAAAATTATACCCTTTCTGGGCTTCCCTGGTGGCGCAGTGGTTGAGGGTCCACCTGCCGATGCAGGGGACACGGGTTCGTGCCCCGGTCCGGGAGGATCCCACGTGCCGCGGAGCGGCTGGGCCCGTGAGCCATGGCCGCTGAGCCTGCGCGTCCAGAGCCTGTGCTCCTCGATGGGAGCGGCCACAACAGTGAGAGGCCCGCGTACCGCAAAAAAAATTATACCCTTTCTGCCAAGATTGAAAAGAAAATCAGGAATTGGTAATTGTATCCCACTCAACCCCTTCCAAATTGGGGAGAGCGTCTGATCAGCCCTTCTCGGGTTACAGCGCTATTCACGCAGGGCGCCTGTTTCCACACCACCCCTGACACTCCAAGGTGGGAACCATCCCCAAGGATTAAAATAACATAATTAAACACCAAGTGGCAGACATGGGGTTCGGAGATTTATATACATTATTTAACTCTCCCAATAGCCCCAAGAAGTAGGTATTGTTATTATTCTGGATTTTTTTTTTTTTTTTTTACTTCTCCCTTTTCCAGGTGACACTTGGGGAGGCAAAGATACCTGACCACAGCTAAACAGTTAGCAAGTTTCAGAGTGGGGATTTGACCCCAGGCAGCCTGACATCAGACGCCACGTGCTTAACCCGTATTCTAACGTGACTCTCAGAACTCCATCCAGCTGGGCAAAGATACTCACCATGTTGCTGGGAGGTCTAAGGTCCAGGATACTGCACATTCCCCAGCTGTTCTGGCAGCAACACATGTGGCACCCAGCAACCAGCCGGCCATGTGGGACTTCAGTCTGGACCCCGAGGCCCTCTCCCTGACCTTGGGCTGGATCTCAGGAGGGACTAGAAGTTATTTCAGGCCATAGCCACACCCTACGGTTTGGCTTGCCAAGAAGTAGAAAGGGGTAGATGAGTTCACCTGCAGAGTTGACAAATGTTCTCAGGCAACTGAAGCTTTAACTATTCCATCTTAAAGAGGCAGCTATCAGTTTCAGCCACAGCAGAGCCATCACTGAGACAGCAGGTGGCGATACATCTGGACTCTTGGCAGATGATCTTCCTTCCTCTGCCCTTTCTGGCACTGCCTTTTTCCCCCTTCCGCTCCCTTCCCCTCTGTCCCCTGTCTACCCAAGCACTGCAGGATTAGGCCCATTACTCCTTCAACAACTTCAGTGATCAGAATGCTCCAGGGTCCAAATGATCCTGAGAAGTTCCACCCAAGAAAGGGATGCAGACACCCAGGGGGACCAGATGCTTCTCCTTACACTGTGTTGTCAGTGGCTGTCAGTTTCCCCTTCCTGTGTGTCAGACTCTCAAGGACAGGGACTGTGCTCATTTTTCTTTGGATTTCCAGTCACTAACTTAGGGCCTGATACATGCGAAATCAATACATATTGAAGTAAATTGATTAATTAGTCATTTTTCTTGAAGATTTCCTCATAACTGTATTTCACTTATTAGTTTCATATACCCTCCATACCAGAAGTCTCAAAGAAAGTCAGTGCTGTGTATTTACCTAAGTTTACAACATTTATGCCATCCCATCACACAGCTATCCGTGCTCACCCATCTGCATTAGCGTGTAAAATCCTTGAAGGCAAGAGCTGTATCCTACTTCCCTTTAAATGTCCTCTGCTGTGCTTTGCACGTGGTCAGCTTCGCGGTTGTCGAGTTGATCTAAATAATCTCTAATAAGCGGAAACCCTATGCTTAGATGGAAATGCTCACCCAAGGCCATCTACAACTTATGCTAAAGTTGTATAGGAGTAGACTTCTAATTTTACCAAATTATAAAAAAAGATTCCTTGAACAGGTTTTACAGGAATTCAGGGGATTGAACTACATTGTAACAGGAGTGTCCTGTCTTCCTCTCTTGGAAGGCTCCATTCCCAAAGCGGAGGCTACATCTTGCCACTGTGCATTGAGTTCCCACCGCAGTGCATGACCAGGACTCTGTTTTCAGCCCTGTTCAGTCTATGTACACATATCAGAGTGCCTGCATTTCCCTGAGAGCCTGCAACTCTTTCTCTAAGACCAATTTCCATCATTGTTGAGGTCGGGTTTTGATTAGATATCCTACCAGGGGTGCCATGTGGATCATTCTTTTTTTGCTTTTGTACAAAGTGTCAGAATTTTTTGCCTATGGGTTAGGATGGCCAGAGTCAAGCCAAGAAGAGAGAAGTGAAGTAAGAGAGGAGAAAGGAAGTCAGTCCTAAACAAAAAACCAAGAGAATGCAAGATTGTCGATGGCAGGGTATTAATGCCACTGAATTGAACACTTAAAATATGTATATGTATAACTGATACACTTCGCTGTACAGCAGAAACTAACGCAACATTGTAAATCAACTATACTCTAATAAAAAAAAGATATTAAAAAAGAAAAAAAAACTTCCAAAATACTGAATCATCAATATGTTGGTGTTTCCTCTTTCTGCCATCCACTAGAAAGGGAATTTTAGTTGTAGAAATGCATACATTGAATCTGCATGGTTTTAATGAATGGGATTGAAAATTTAATGTATATTAAGCTTAATAAAATTGAGACAGGATGTGTGCTAAAAAAAAAATGGCTAAGATAGTAAACTTTATGTTATGTGTATTTTACCACACACACAGAAAGACTGTCCAAACAAGACCTGTAGTGGGGGGATGGATAGCCGTCCATAATTGTTTCAAGTGTATGTGCCAAATCTTCTAAAGTGTAACTCAATTTGTGAACGTATTTAATCTGCTAAAATACATTTGCATTAAATGAAATTGACCTGACATGCGCCAGAGATGTCTTTTCTTCCATCTTTTTGTTGTTGCCAAAACACTGCTCCATAAGCATGGACTTTAAGTCTGTCATATCCCTCAGAGTTATCAATTTTAGGATAAGGTCCCTGGGGCCTTATTTGACCAGATTCAGTTTTTTGGAAGATAGGATTTTGGTTTCTCTTCATGAGCACATTATCTCAGCTTATACTCAGGTTTGTGGAGTTGTAGAAAAATTACAGACTGATATCTCTTTAGTTTCAGATTAAAAATTTAACACAAGAGAAACACGCCATGAATCAAAAGCATTCTTCTCCTCACATGTCCATTTTATGTAGGTATCAACTTGTATTCCGAGGAAGGTAAATTATGCCTGTAACTGTGAACTCGTACATTCTCTATGTTTAGCTGAATAGTTTGATGGAATCACCAGGCACTGGTGGCAATTTCTATACTTCTTTAAACACAGGCATCAGTCAGGACACAGACCGTAAGCATTCTGAAAAAGCCATACATTAAGAGGGAAGAACTGCTCGAGGAATCACAAATATTTATTCTAAAGCAGGTCTTAGTTCACCTTTCCTCTGACTTGGGGTGTCTGCTGACATCAGTCATCTATTCAACACCCCAAACCCATTCCAATAGGAGCCAGTTCATAATTTCAATTGGCAGTCCACCCTTATTTTCAAAGGAAAAAAATCCAGATGGAAAAAACAAATAAATGTCAAGCACTTGAAATTATATGGCTGATTATATGAGTCTACAGTGGACCTAAAGGAGATTTAGAAAGTGTTTCTGATGGCAAGGTACAGTGGAGCTGCCTGTCAGTAACCGTGTGGCACCAAGGGAACCCTCTGCTATCCTCATCCAAGAAATCATCCATATGTAACATCCCTGTGTAACGTCATCTTCCAAGGTGCTAATGAAATTGTGTGAGTGTAAGGGCTTTGTAATCCATAAATCACTATATAGATGCCAGTGATTATTTAAATTTTAAACTATTCCTTAGTGTTCTATAATATTTCTATTTATTTTCTGAGGTGGGAAAGCTAGACTGTCACTCTGAAGCTTCATGCCCTACATGGTGTGAGGAAGGAGGAATTAACGACAGTCGACAATGTCCCCACAGCCCTCATCTAGCACCCAGCACAAATGGCCCATCCATTAAATGTTGTCGATGGGTGAGTCTGAGTAGGGCAGGCAGGGACCTGCCCACAAGCACTTTTTGAATTGGAAGGACATTCAAGATGACATTTCCAAAGAGGGTTGTACTGTGATGGAGAAAGCAGGGACCTGGGATTCAGGTAAACCCAGGTTCAAACCTGGGCTCTGGAATCTGTGAGCTGTGGAAACTTGGGTAAGTTATTAAATCACAATTTCTTTGTCTATAAAATGGGAAAATAATACCTTCACCTTGCTGGGCACAGTGGAGAATAGCTGACCTAGAAGAAACACTAAAATCATCAACAGCCAACACAGCTAGGGGAGAAAAAAAAATTCCACAGATTAATCAGAAAGAAAATAGAAAAATATTGACAAATCTTATTTTCCAACTCGCCAGATACTGAAAACAGATAAAGATGATCTCAGGCATCTTTGGTGTTCCTGAAGTAGAGAATTCAAAAATATGGGACAGAAGGAGTAAGTATTCAAAGATACAATGAAAGAAAAAATTTCCCAAAAATGTAGAAAAAATGGAATATGCAGCTTTGAAAGAACATACTATGTTCCAGGAAATTTTGATCTAGGACAACACACAGTGAGTCATACTCTGATTCAGTTTCAAGAATCAAGAAAATCTTTAGACATCCAGGCAGAAATGGCAAATAATCTACAAGGGATTGAAAAATGGTGAAGAATCAGATTTCTCCACAGCAACAACTAATACCGGGAGACAATGTAATAGTGTCCATAAAGCTCTGAATAGAAGGAAAAAGGTTATTTTAATTTCTTGATATTTTTCATAATCTCTTAACATTTCAACGGTAATCCTCAGACCTAGTTGCACAGTAGGATCCTTGGGGAGATTTTAAAACTTACCCATGTTCAGTGGCTACCCCAAACCAGCCAGATCAGATTCTCTGGGAGTAGAGCCTGGACTATGGTGTGTCTCAAAAATGCACCAGGTAACTCTAAGTGCAGGTGATTCTCAGGCAGGCTACTCAAAGTGTGATCCGTGGATCAGAGCATCAGCATCACCTGGGAGCTTGTTAGAAATGCAAATTCTCAGACCCACCCCAGACCTATAAGAATCTGTATTTTAACAAGCTCTCCAGATCCGGATGCACGCTTAACTTTGAAAAACCTTACAGAAGAATCTCTCTCTCTCTGTCTCTCTCAACATTTTGTTCACTTTATTAATGTTATAAAGATTTGCTGGTTCTGCAAAGGGGTTAATTATCTTTGGGTGCGGTGACTTATTGTCCCATAGAAGACCCTTTATAAGTGTGAGTGACTAAGTGAAACAGAGACCAACCCTAGTGGAGAATGCGGTTCAAGTTCCAAGGTCTCTGTGTAGTACTTATGCTTAAGTTTCCCTTGCAACAAAGGCAGTATCTGGAAACTTTTTAAACTCATCTTTAGACGACTAGGTAGGTTTTTCTAAGTTGACAAATGTTTTCGACCAGAACCAGAAGTTTCTTGAAGAGGAATATTTTAGGGAAAAAAAAAAATCTCTTTTAGGAAAGAAGACCTAGACCTATATTATAAAATATTTTAAAATTAATAACATTTGGATTTTAGCAAGGACTTCAGTTTCACTTATTTCTTTTACAAGAGTAAAATTAACTTTATTTAAACATAGGAGGCACAGAATGATCCGTTTTAATACAGGTATTTCTGTATCTATCTGCATATATGCAGAGAAAGATGTTTACCTGATGTTATTTACGAGTGGGTGAGATTTGAAGTGTTTTGTAAACTTTTTATTTGTACTTTTCTACATTGCTGACATTCCTAAAAATGTATACTATTTTTCCAAAAATACTAAATTTATTTTTCTAGTAAAAAAAAAACAAACCCTCATTTCATTAATTTGCCCAGGATGATCAGGATCTGTGTACCAATTCACATCAACCAAACTCACAGAGACTGTGAATCAGAATCACAAGATATTAATTAACATACCCATTCCTTAATCTAAGACATGGCATCTGATTCATGGTGACCATATGTACTCAGGAGTCTAAATTACATATTAAAATGTTGCTTGATGAACAATGTCTTCTCAGGAAATGTCTTCGGAACTATCATTGACTAATGGTTTGTCCTTCACTGAAGTAATCACTTTTTGTAAAGAACTGTTTTCTCATCCTAAAATCAGCACTCTATTCTCCCATCCTAAATATTTATCGTAAGGTCTAGTTTCCCCAAATTGTGACTGATATTGCTTACACTGGAGGAATTTCCAAATCACAAACGCAAAAGGGTCATGCTGGCAACATGGTCTTCATCCCAAGCATGAAATTAACATCCATGGTAGCTACAATATCAGAAGTTGGCATCTTATCCTTATGTCTAAATCTTGGGTGTGCTCAACTGGGGACGATTTGAGCCTTCTGAGTACCAAATACATGTTGGTTTTTCTAAAAAGTTCATGAGGAACAAAAAGAGTAAATGCAATGTAAGGAAGTAGAGCCTGTGTTGTTTTTTTTTACGATTTAATGAAAAACATGTTAAATTCAATCCCAAGATGATTAATTATCGTTAGCATATCTCACTTATTAAAAAGAAATAAACATTCCACTCCTTTCTTGAATTGGCTTCAGTTGAACTCTTTCATAGGGGAGATGGGGGAGGGGTCTTTCTACTCTACTGGTATAAATGCTCCAAGATGTGTTAGTGTCATAAGTCAGGAACTCAACTCAATACTAGGAGATATTTTTTTCTGTGCAAGTATTTACTATCTTGCTCTAAATTTTAAGTAATTAAACCATGCTGTATCAACTAAGTTTACGTTTTAAAACAATTATTATTCTACTGATTTTATGTATATGGGCTTTAAATCCTAGTAGGTTAGAATTCTAGTTCTCCTATTTCTAGCTGGAGACCAAGTATAAAACAATCCTCGATCTACTTATTTTATAAACTAGGAATAATGTCACCTACCTACTTTTTAGGGTTTTCATAAGGTTTACAAAAATATTAAATGTTTAGAGTACATGTAGGAGCTCAATAAATGAAATCCATCTGATAATCAAAGGTGTTTAGAAGTGCCTATCCACAAAATATTCTCTGACATAAATTGTACTGTGTTCTGAGAATGTATATATATGCATAACTAAATCACTTTGCTGTACAGTAGAAATTAACACAACACTGTAAATCAACTACACTTTAATAAAATAAATTTTTTTAAAAGTTCATCAAATTTTTGTTTGAGAAAACCTTTTCTCCTGCTTCTCATTTCTTAAATCATTGGCCACACTTGGAGGAGGTGGTCAGAACATAGAAAAGGTACAGGTAATATCTAAATCATTCTCAGTCAAAATTCAGATGTAGGCAAAAACACATCCACTTAAGTTTACTTGGTTATTTCCCTAGAAACTAATGCATCATGTAATGCATATAAACACACATTAATAGTGTATTTTATACATTAATATAGAGCATGCAAGGACATAGAATATGTTCATCCTCCTACATCTGTGATAGTTTATTTTTCTTCTTCTCCTTCTTCTTCTTCTCTTCCTTCTCCTTCTCCTTCTTCATTTGTCCTCTACCTATTTCCTCTCATCCCTTATAAATCTGGGTTCTTTTCTCTCTCTCCTCTTTTATTGGGGAAAACACAGCCTAGGTTATGCAAATGTTTCTCAAAGTTTTAACTCCAGTCAGTATCTTTTTCTGGAACTACACATCTGCTTTCAACTACCTGCTTGGCATCTCTCTGTGGATGTCCTGATGGCACATTAAACTGAATATACCCAAAGTTGCACTCATCCTCATTTTCCCCCAAACTAGCATCTCCTGAGAATCTTATGTCTAAGACCAGAAATAAGCTGGTTTTGATCCTTCCTCTCCTGATAGCCTATATCAAAGGATCTTAAGTCCTTTGCCTTGATGTCCTAATTATCTTAATCTGTCCTTCCGATTCCTATTTCTACCTTTCTACTGAGAGATTCTTACCTCAATTTTTATAAAAACCTCCTGACTGGTTTCCCTATCTCCAGTCTCCTCCCACTACAATCTAGCCTACAAATTGAACCTGGGTGAATCTTCCTAAATCACAAAAGCAATAATTTACTTTCATTGTCAAAATCTTCCATTGTGAAACAGAGGAAATATAGACTCATGCTTGGCATCTGAAGGTTCTCTACCAGATGTGATCAAGTTATGCTTTGAGCCCTATCGCCCTCTAGTCCTTTGATCCTGAGGATGCATAAATAAATGACCCCACAGGGACTTCCCTGGTGGCACAGTGGTTAAGAATCTGCCTGTCAATGCAGGGGACACGGGTCCAAGCCCTGGTCCGGGAAGATTTCACATGCCGCGGAGCAACTAAGCCCATGTGCCACAACTACTGAGCCCATGTGCCGCAACTACTGAAGCCCACGCGCCTAGAGCCCATGCTCTGCAACAAGAGAAGCCACCACAATGAAAAGCCCGTGCACTGCAACGAAGAGTAGCCCCCACTTGCTGCAACTAGAGAAAGCCCACGTGCAGTGAAGACCCAGCACAGCCCAAAATAAATAAATAAATAAACAAACAAATTTAAATAAATAGCCCCACAAAGTCAGATCTGGCTTGCCCATGTAATTTTCTTTGGCTTGCACAATGGCTTTATAAATTTTTAATTATAAGTTGCTTATTTTGAATTAGTTGCTAATATTTACACATTGGAAGATTTCACAAAAATCCAGATTCTGGCTTCTCATGAAAAGTTAGAATATCTGGCAACTTTGGGTCCACATTCCCACACGACAAGAGGGCTGAAACTAGGCAGTGAGTGCCTGTTTATGAATGGAGAAACATGACCCAGGTCACCACAGCCTTCATCTGATTGGTATCATTCAATGTGCTACTGGCTTGGTGTCTGTAGGCACATGAATTGACGAAGTTTGCCCTATACCACCTAGTGCTCCAGCCAAGTATATCATTCCCAAATGCATAGTATGTCCTTGCTATGTTATTCCATCTTTCTAGAAATGCCTTCTCCCTCCATCTTTCATGTCTTTAAGGCCCATTTCTAACACTGCATCCTCCATGAAGCTTTCTCTACCTCCCTGTTGGACATTACTGCCTCATTTTCGTTCCTCTGTTAACACTGTGTTGTTCTCTTATGGCCCATTTCTCATTCTCTGCTGGATCGGCCACTGGTATCCTTGATTTCTCCCTGTTTTTCAGGGACTTGCATTGACAAACACCTCAGGCTTTCTTGAGGAGGGGTTTTTCCTCTTGACCTAGACCTTCTTCCTCCTCCCCTAGAGACTGAGCGAGTCTCTCTTCCCACCCACTTTCCCCTCAGGGATCCACCTGTCTATGCAGTAGAGATGCCTTGTTCTGCTTGGTAGTAAAGGCCCAATTCAGCAGGTGAGCCTGAGGTGAGCGATATCTGAGTGTGTACATTTGCCCAATTCTGAAGTTCAGTGTTAGGAAACCCACTGTTGCCACACATCTAAGCCAGGATTTCCCTTCCAGGTTTTATCAGCAAACAAAACTAATATTTTCATTTTCATCTGCTTGAATACTTATCTCACAACTGCTTTCAAGCTCGAGCAGGGAAAAGAAGGGGTTCTCATGGGGAGCCTTCTAACCCTAACAGTGAGGACTCATTCTTGAATCTTCTGCAGCTCCTAGCAAACGTCATTGTGCAGATACTCAAAAAACATTTATCAAATTGAATCAAAAGATATAACTAATGTGCATAAAATTCATAGAATATAATTTTTCTTAGGCTTATGTCCCCATATATAAACTGTATAAATAATAACTTAAATGTCTGTAAGATTAACAAAATACAACATATGCCGTATATAACAGAAAATATTTGTTTCCTATTTACATTTCCATTGTATGTAAATCATTGCACATCATATCATATATCGAAAAAAGGAAAAGAAAGGAAAAAGACAAACCTTAGAAGCCAGTGAAGAAAGCATCACACGAAAGGATAATCAGCAGTCTCAAAGCTCTTGTTTCTTGCTCTTTTTAAATTTTCTGGTTGTTTCTTGACGAATGGTATCATACTCCAAAATGGCCATTTTAGAAAGTCTCTGTAAGTACTGAGATGGTGCTCCAGTGAGAGGATCGCTGAAGCCAGAACCTGTAAAGAAAAAAACCCAAAACTGTTATTACAATTAAATTAAGCACACATGAATGATATTCTCTAAAAGAGCATACACCAAGTATCTGTTCCTCAAATCACCATTAAACACCATTAGCTCTTCATATAACACATGCTCTGAAGTAGAAATGAAAGCTACTTAACTTTCTAAAGTGACTGGGATGGCAAGTCATCCCAAAAAATATTTAACTAAAAAATGCTTAATGTTTATATTTAATGATATAAAACTAACTCTGAGTCTGTCATGTGCTTCTTAAAACATGGGATGGCTGTGGAATTTATTCCAAAATAAAAGGCATGATCTCCATAAATGACTCATTTCATACCTTACATGCTTATCAAGTTACTGTCTCCAAACAAAACGATTTCTCATAAACGTTGAGGTGAAAGAGTAAAATTATAAAGCAAAATAAGTCACTCACTAACTGAAACAGCGTTAATCAAGCTTCTATTTTGAAGGATAGTAATAACAATAATAACAGATAACAAGTATTGAATGATCTCTCTATTTCAAGTATTTTTCATCTATACATCCACACAACAGTACTATGAAGTAGGTAACTAGTACTATCTTGGATCACAGATTTAAAAAAGAGTTTAGACATTGTTAGAGGCAGGATTTAAACCCAGATGCATCAATTCGGAGTTCCCATGTAATCACAAATATTGCCCTAAATATGTAATATGTATAAATACTTTTATTTAGAAGCGTACAAGGCTTTGAAAATAATACACTGATCCATATTGCTTTAAAATACTATTGTTTAACTTCAGTTTCAAGTGCCAAAAATAAAAATTGACCTCAATTCTCCAATGTAGTTGGTATTTTTGTTTGTTTTGTTTTATTTGGGTGTGTAATGAGAGTGGGAATTTCAGACAGAGAGTAGAAGGGAAGAATCGATCAGGATTCCAGTTCTTAGCAGTAAGATGGACTTGACACTTAGACTTTCTGGCTACAAAATAACTAGATTCTAAGCATTAAGCAAACCTCAAAAAACTTTAAAGAATTGGTATCATACAGACCAATACAATTAAGTTGGAAGTTGTTAATAATAAGTCTTAAAATTCTCAAATATTTAGAAATGTATACACACATTCTAAATTATTCATCCATCAAAAAAAGAAATTGTAATAAACATTAAAAATACTTGTAACTAAATGATAAAGAAAATATTACAAAACTTGTGTGATGCAACAAAAGTTGAACATAGAGGGGTTTATACCCTAAAATTCCTGTGTTAGAAAAGAAGACTGAAAATTAGTAAGCTAGGTATAAGATATACGTTAGGAAAAGAATAACCCAAAGAACATGGAAGACAATACAGGAAAGAGGAGAAATCAATGAAGTAGAAAACAAACTTACAATTAGAAAGATTTTTTTAAAAGATAAGAGTTCTTCACTGAAAAGACTATTAATAAAGGAAAACTTCCAGTTAGATTAATTTAAAAAAAGACAAAAGGCCCAAATAAATAATATGAGGAGAAGTATAGGTAGAGCAAAGACTAAACTTTATGCCAATAAATTTGAAAACTTAGACAAAATGTAAAATATTCTAGAAGATATAACTTACCAAAATTGATGGAAGGAGAATTAGAATGCCTTAAGAGTCCTAAAATTAAAATAACTGAATTAACATTAAAAGATTCCTCCAAAGAAAACAAGTGATCCAAATGATTTTACAAATGAACTCCATCAGACTTTCAAGGGAGAGATCATTCCAATTTTAGGTCATATCCTTCAGAGAATAGAAAAAGCAGAATACTCCCCAGTTCATTCCATGAGGCCATTACAGTCTTGACACTGAATCCAGATAAGGAGAGGACAGAAAGGAAAATTAGTGGTAAGCTCACTCATCAACATAGATTTTAAAACCCAATAAAATATGAGCATATTAAATATGGCAGTACACAAAAAAAGATAGTACATCATGCCTTCAATGGGGGTATCCAAGGAATGTAAGAGTGGCTTAACATTACAAAATCTACAAATGTTATTGTCCACATTAGAAAATTAAACAGGGGACTTTCCTGGTGGTCCAGTGGCTAAGACTCCGCGCTCCCAATGCAGGGGGACTGGATTCGATCCCTGGTCAGGGAACTAGAGCCCACATGCTGCAGCTAAGAGTTCGCATGCCACAACTAAAAAGATCCCGCCTGCTGCAACTAAGACCCTGCACAGCCAAATAAATATTTTTTAAAATATGAGAAATTTATTTTAAAAAATTAAACAGAAAATCACATTCAGAAAAATGTTTGATAAAATTAAACTTTCATTTATATTTAAAAAAAACAAAAAAAACAAAACAAAACAAACAAAAAACAAAACTCTCAGCAAATTGAAGTCAAAGGGAACTTCTTTACCTTCATAAAGGATATCTACCCAAAACATACATCAAACATCATTCTTTATGAGAAGACATTAAAAGCATTTCCTTTAAAATCAGAAACAAGTCAAAGATGCCGACTTTTCATTTCTCTTCACTATTGTATTGGTGGTTCTAGCCAGCTTAGAAAAATCAGAAAATAAAGGCATAGGATTTGGAAAGAAAGAATAACACTGACATTATTCACATATGATTATGATAATCTATGTAGAGAACTCAAAAATTTATATGTATCATATATAATATGTATGTATACACAGTATAAAATGTATAATATATATCAAGAAATAATAAGGGACTTTAGCAATGTGGATCAAATTGCAAAAATTAACTATATTTCCAAATATCTGTAATAGAACGTTAGAAATTTTAATTATAAAAGAATTATGGGGCTTCCCTGGTGGCGCAGTGGTTGAGAGTCCGCCTGCCGATGCAGGGGACACGGGTTCGTGCCCTGGTCTGGGAGGATCCCACATGCCGCGGAGCGGCTGGGCCCGTGAGCCATGGCCGCTGAGCCTGCGCGTCCGGAGCCTGTGCTCCGCAACGGGAGAGGCCACAACAGTGAGAGACCTGAGTACCGCAAAAAAAAAAAGAATTATGGCAGACTACTAATGATCTTTTCAAAACTTTTTACTCCTTCTTCCAAAACAGGATTTTACTGAGCGCAAGATCATCCAGGTAGAGATTACATTTCTCAGCTTGCTTCAGAGCTAAGTAGAGCTTTGTTAATAAGTATGAACCAATAAGATATGAGCAAATGTGCAAGTTTGTGGTCATCTTTAAATTATAATCCTCTTACCCTAGATTTCTGGGCTTTTTTGTTTTTGTTGGGATGTTTTTGATAACTGCTTCAATCTCCTCATTAGTTATAGGTCTGTTCAGTTTTTTATTTGTTCATGATTTAATCTTGGTAGGTTGTATATTTCTATACATTTATCCATTTTTTTCTAGGTTACCCAATTTGTTGACATATAATTGTTCACAGTAGCCTCTTATAATCCTTTTTATTTCTGTGATCAGTTATAATGTCTCCTCTTTCATTCCCAATTTTAGCTATTTGAGTCTTCTCTGCTTTTTTTCTTAGTCTAACCAAGGATTTGTCAACTTTGCTGATCTTTTCTAAAAACTAAATCTTCTTTCTGTTGATTTGTTTTCTGTTCTCTATTTCATTTATCTCTTCTCTAATCTTATTATTTCCTTCCTTCTTGTAAGTTTGGGCTTAGTTTATTCTTCCTTTTCTAGTTCCTTGAGGTATAAGTTTATGTTGTTCATTCAAAATCTTTTTCCTTTTTTTATGTGTTTACCATAAATTTCCCTCTTAGCACTGCTTTTGCTGCAATCTATAGGTATGTTATATTTCTGTTTTCATTTGTCCCCAGATATTTTCTAAATTCCCTTGTGATTTCTTCTTTGACCCATTAATTGTTTAAGAGTATACTGTTTACTGTAGGAGTTTAAAAAAAGATAATCTGTATCAAATTAGGAAAGTTCCCTTCTCAGTTTGCTAAAAATATTTTTAATCATGAATATAGAATTTCATTAAAATATCTTTTGCAATTATTAAAGTGAACATCTGAGATTTCTCCTTTATTCTATTAATAAGATGAATGACACCGATTGCTTTTCAAATGTTAAATCAATCTCGCATGTCTTAGGTAAATCTGATATGATTGTGTTGCATTATCCTTCTTATATATCGCTGAATTTGAATTGGTAGTGTCTTGTTTAGAATTTTTACTTCTATTTTATAGGAAAAATTGGTCTATAATTTTACTTTCTTATAATGTCAAAGCTAGGTTTTAGAATCAAGGTTAGAGACCTCATAAAATGGGTCTTTAAGTGTTCCCTCTTTTCCTATTTTCTGGAATAATTTACGTAACATAGTTTTTTTTTTTTTTTTAATGTTGGAAGAATTCACCAGTGTCAATTCTGTGTCAATTCTAAGTTGTGTTTTCTCTTTTCTTATATAATATTGGTAATTTCTCTCTCTCTCTGTCTCTTTCTCTCTGTCTCTTTCTCATCAGACTTGCTACACATTTATCAATTTTATTCACATTTTCAAAAAACTAACTTTTGGCTCTGTTGATTTTCTCTACTGAATATTTGTTTTCTATTTCATTGATTTCTGCTCTTTATTATTTCTTCCTTTTATTTTCTACATTTTAATTTGCATTTCCCTGATGACAAGTGATGTTATGCATCTTTTCCTGTATCTACTACCATTTGTATGTTTTCTTTGGAAAAATGTCTACTTAGGTCCTTTGCCCACTTTTAAATTGGGTTATTTGCTTTTTTGCTATTGAGTTGTAGGAGTTCCTTATATATTTTGGATACTAACTCCTTATAAAATATATGGTTTGCAAATATTTTCTCCCATTCCATATGCTGCCTTTTCATTTTGTTAATTGTTTCCTTTTGCTGTGCAAAAGCCTGTAGGTTTGATATACCCAACTTGTTTATTTTGCTTTTGTTGCCCATGCCCTATCATCTGTTAAATCTAATCTATTATTGTATTTTTCAGCTCAATAATTTCTATTTATTTTTTATAGATTCTAATTCTCTGATATAATTTTTCATCATTTTCTCTATTATCTTGAATATATTAAATATAGTTTTTTAAATCCCTGTCAAATAATGTCTATTTGGATCTTTTGTAGGTCTGCTGATATTGTCTGTTTCTTCTCTTGGTTTTTGTCATTCTTTTATGCCTGATAAGTTGTACTTTTTAAAATTTATTTATTTATTTACTTATTTATGGCTGCATTGGGTCTTCATCGCTGCATGTGGGCTTTCTCTAGTTGTGGCGAGTGGTGGCTGCTCTTTGTTGCGGTGTGTAGCCTTCTCATTTCAGTGGCTTCTCCTGTTGTGGAGCACAGGCTCTAGGTGCGCAGGCTTCAGTAATTGTGGCATGCAGGCTCAATATTTGTGGTACACGGGCTTAGTGGCTTTGCGGCATGTGGGATCTTCCCAGACCAGGGCTCAAACCCGTGTCTCCCACACTGGCAGATGGATTCTTAACCACCGCGCCACCAGGGAAGTCCAAGGTATATTTCTTTTAATGTCTGGTAAGTTTCGATTGAATGCTTGAGACTGTGTACACAAACCTGTAAGGCTCTGGTTTACCTTATAGTTTTCCAAAAAAAATTTAATTTTCTTCTGGTAGGCATATCACTTTAATCCAGTCAAAACTGGGTTTTAACACAATAAATAGAAAGTGTAAAAGGATGAGCTAAAGATGAAATAAATAGCATGCCAAATGTCAAAAAAAATGGGGTTTTAGACTTTTTTAAAAGCTAGTCTATTGTATGCCGTTATTACAGCGTGTAGCTCTTCAACAGTTTCAACTGAAAGCTTGTCTTTGCCAAGGGCTTTCCATCTTGGCAAGACTTAAACTCCCTTCAACTCCCACCTCTGTCTCCCCGGCAAATGCTAAGTTACTGAAATCTCTGCTCAGTCCTTTAGCCTCCAAGAAGCTATTTTCTGCTTCATGTCCTAAAATATTACCCAGCATACATGTCACTTAGAAACAGGCAAACACCTGTTGGGGAATTTGCTCACAGATATTCGGGCTCAGTTCTCTGCAGTTATTCCTTCAGAATCTCAGCCTTTTGAGTTGGAAATGATTGCTCTTGACAACTTAAAACATTGTTTTTTAAATACTTTTATTACTTTATATTTTTTAAAAAATGGTTTTACTGTATATTAATATATATGTAATATATTACTTTTATACTTATTTTATATATCATAAAATATATTTAAATTATTATTTTTATTTATTTATTTATTTATTTTTTGCAGTACGCGGGTCTCTCACTGTTGTGGCCTCTCCCGCTGCGGAGCACAGGCTCCGGACGCACAGGCTCAGCGGCCATGGCTCATGGGCCCAGCCGCTCCGCGGCATGTGGGATCCTCCCGGACCAGGGCACGAACCCGCATCCCCTGCATCGGCAGGCGGACTCTCAACCACTGCACCACCAGGGAAGCCCTAAATTATTTTTTATGATTAGCTCTTATGCGAATTCTTGGTAGTAAAGTTGGTCTGATATAAGTTATTCCATCATAATCAGAGATAGAAGTTCTCTGGGCCATTTTTTTGAAAGGTGTGACCACATAATCCTTTCAAAATTTAAATCAGATCACATTAAAATCATTCTTCTGTTAAAATCATGTAATGGCTCCTCATTTCAATCAAAGTTAAATATAAAGTCCCTTTCAGGGCCCCACAAGGTCAGATACTCCATTACCTCTCTTACCTCATCTTCCACCCTCTGAGATTAGCCATACTTGACTCCTGATGTTTTTTTCCAACAGGTCAGGTACCATCCCACCTTGGGACCTTTGCTGGCCCCAAGAGAATAACATTTTCCCAGAGTTTAACTCCCTCACCTCTTTCAAATCTTTGCCCAAATATTACTGCCAACCACCCTATTTAAAATTGTAAATCATCCTTCTCTCCCCAGATCTCCTGATCTACCTTACCCTGTTCTATTTTTTGTTGTTGTTTCTACTGCACTTCCACCTTTTAAAATACTATGTATTGGGCCTTCCCTGGTGGCACAGTGTTTAAGGATCCGCCTGCCAATGCAGGGGACATGGGTTCGGTCCCTGGTCCGGGAAGATCCCACATGCCGTGGAGCAGCTAAGCCCATGTGCCACAATTACTGAGCCTGCGCTCTAGAGCCCGCGAGCCACAACTACTGAGCCTGCATGCTGCAACTACTGAAGCCCATGCACCTAGAGCCCGTGCTCCTCAACAAGAGAAGCCGCCGCAATGAGAAGCCCGTGCACTGCAACGAAGAGTAGCTCCCCACTCATCGCAAGTGGAGAAAGCCTGCGCACAGGAACGAAGACCCAACACAACCAGAAATAATAAAAATAAAATAAAATAAAAAATTTAAAAATAAGTTTAAAAAAATAGTATGTATTTTAATATACTGTGTGATGGATTTGTTTATTATATTTAATGTTTGTTGGCTGTATTCTCTCACTAGAATGTAAGCTCCACAAGGGCAGGGATCTTTGTTTTGTTGAGAGACGTACTCTAAGCCTAAGAACTAGAACAATGAATGGCACAGAGTAGATGCTAAATTCATGTTTGGTGAATGAATGAATGAACTGCCTTCTTATATGACTCTGAAGGAAAAGCAACAAGTATTGATATTTACTGAAGACTCCATATGTTGTAGGATTGGTACAGGCACTACAGAGATACAAAGGTGAATAAGACATAGTACCCAGCCCAGAAGAACCATAAAGTTGGCCTACTGGAAAATAGGCAGGCAAATATTCATTTGGGCCAAGATGCAAAACAAATGTCTTTTGTTCTAATTAACATTTATATTTGTATTTCATGTTACCTGTTGATTACAGAAGTTGTTTATAGCTGATGGAAATTCAGATAAGGGAAATATCCAAGAAGTTTATGAACTTCCACGGGCTAAACTTACAAAGCTGCTAACAAATCAATCTGACTGCCACTGACAATCTCAATATAAGTCTTGCTTAGTAATTTTCATTTTTGTTGTTTGTTTGGAGGTGCTCTATTAACTCCATTACTCCATAAGTGCAAAATCATGGGAGTGATGAATGCACTATAAGAAGACAACTATGATCATGACAAAAATTAAAAACAAGTAAGGTTTAAAACATGTTATGCTGGTAGGGAAATAGCTGTTGTGCACAGGTGAAGAATGAAACACCTGACAGTCTGAAGGACAAGTAACAGGTAACATGTAATGTTAAAGATGTAATGCTTAAAACAGTGGTTCTCAGCTGAGGGTGATTTTGCCACCCCAAAGACACTGGGCAACATCTGGAGACATTTTTGGTTACCACACCTTGGGAGGTGCTAGTGGCATCCAGTGAGTAAAGGTCATGGATGCTGTTAAACATCCTACAATGCACAGGACAGACCCCCACAGCAGAATTATCCAGTCCAAAATGTTAATACTGTCACTGTTGAAAAATCCTATTTAGATAATAATCAACAGAAGGCAAGAAAATATAATGACAAAATGAAAAATGTTTGACTGTACAGCTCAAGAATCTTCACCACTGACTTTGGGTAAAATCACTTCAGGAAATGGCTAAGAATATATTGGAGGACATAAATGCTAGACATATGCACTGTGTCATATGCCAGAAATGGTTCCTTTAGTACGTTGCCCCATGAATCTGTAACACGTGAAGCAAGGAATGAGGCAGTAAGTGTAGATACCAGAGCTGCCAGGAAATTCTCCAAAATCTTGTAGGCATCATTAAAAGTGTAACTAACTGACTCAACAGTGTCTGTTTTTGAAAAACAAAATTCTGATTAAATGTATCAGAAAGGTGGAAGTGAGAATGTCTGATTTTAAAGCTTCAAAGGACAAACTCATACTCCAAATAGGTGGAAATGCTCCTTGGTGCTGTAAAGTCTCTTAGTCACCATGGAGTAGTTTTATGTAACCTAAACTGTTGGCATATAGATAGGTTTTTGTAGTTGGATGTTATAGGTACACAGGTTCATGAAAAAATTAATTAGAAGATAAGGCTAGAAAGGAAAGTTAGGGGAAGACAGTAAAGAGTTCAAGGCCAAGCTAAGGAGTTCATACTTTAGTCTGTAGGTAACAAGTTGTGTTTTTTTTGTTTTTGTTTCTGTTTTTTGCAGTACGCGGGCCTCTCACTGTTGTGGCCTCTCCCGTCACGGAGCACAGGCTCCAGACGCACAGGCTCAGCGGCCATGGCTCACGGGTCCAGCCGCTCTGTGGCATATGGGATCTTCCCGGACCGGGGCACGAACCCGTATCCCCTGCATCGGCAGGCGGACCCTCAACCACTGCGCCACCAGGGAAGCCCAACAAGTTGTTTTTGAAGAAGGGAGTGATGTGATTAGAGGCCAAGTTTTAGGCTTTTGTTGTAGTGTTAAAGGACTTCCAAGGTCAGAAACTCTAAAGCAAGACCATTTTGCAGGTTATGCAATGGTCCACATGAGAGATGATGAGGGCCTATCCCAGGGTCCTGAGAGGTATGCCTGTTAGCATAACTGATGCCATCTTGGGTCCACACAGTTTCTCCTGTCCTCCCACTGACCTTACCCGGGGCTGTACTGTGCAATCACTACTCTGTTGTTAAGGGCTTTGTAGTTAATAGATATTGCTTAATAATCATTAGGACCAGGTGACCTCTATGCCCTGTTAGCCTCCAAACAATGCTGAAGACCTCCCTGACATATTCCTGGCGTCCATGAGAGTAGTTACCCATTCATAAATCTTGACTTAGGAACACACTTCCTGTTTTCAAGCACACACTCCCCATGCCCTAGGTTAACTACAAAGTTGTCCCAACGGCCCCTCGGCAGTGTGGAGTGTGACTACACATGTTTCCAGATGGCTGTCCGCTCAATCCCATCCTGTGAGTAAGTTACCATATAATAAGCTGATCCATTGATTGTATGGAGCTGCCTGCCTCGGTTTTTGGTCTCAAGATGCCTTCTCAGTTCGGTAGGCACTTTTTGTTCCCTCCATCCTCCCACATGAGATAATAATGGTATGTATATATTGAACACAACATCCACTAAGTTTATAAACAAAGCTTAAAAGAAACATTAACAAAACAAAGACAATTAAGTCAATGGAAAGAAAGGAAGTTTAAAAAAGATAAGTATGGAAGAGTTAATAAGACATGTGGTAGGGGAAAAAGATGATCCAGCCTACCTTTTGATTTCTCCTGAAGTGGTGCCACAGTACATGTTGGCTTAGTCTTCTTTAACCTAAAATTATATATTATCATAAATTCACTCTTACATAAATCCAGGGTACATTAATTTTTTAAAATACAGTAAGAGATAAGAAGCTTGCTTTCAGTGAAATTCACTTGTTGAAGGACATCATATGAAAATTAAATAAACGTTAAAGAAAGGAAACTCCTTCTATCAAGGAAACTCCTTCTATCACAAATAATACAATCAGAAGCAGATATGAACCAACTCAGTATCTCGATTTTTGTTAATAAATTTTACCAGTGGATGAGTGTTAGGTCTGACTTTTCCCACCTTTATCTTATCACTAATCATGATTCAGGAAATGCTAGAGGAAGGGACTCAAGATTAGATGAACAGGGTATCTAGATATGCCAGATACCAATTATCAGTTATTTGTGCTCTTTTTACCTATTAATTACCACAATCTGAGTTTTGTCATAATTAACTTTTGTTCCTATTGGAATAGATCTAGATAATGAGTAGGTTATTAGAGGAAATATGTCACGATTGAATCTGCTGTGGGCGAGATAACCCATAAGAATTCCAAATTTCTTGTAACTTCATTAAACTTTAGAAGTCAGCTATAACTTTTTTTTTTTTGTTCTCTATTCAATCAAAACATATATTAGTTCTCAATCCATGTGATACAGTTTAATGAAGTCAGCTTACACGGCTGCTTGGAGGTATCCTAGCAACTTATTACCATGGCAACATCACACTTCCTAGTTGTCAAATATGGGTACAGTCAAGATGAGCCCACCTAGTATTCACACTGAGGTTTGGAACTCAAGACCAGCCTTAATGATTGTTATGTGATAAGGTTTTAGTGGTCCCTACGGACACTCCTCAGATTCTCTTCCACCTACTGACTGATAACTGAAATTCTATGATTCATCTCCTTAGCGTGAAGGGCTTTATGTCCTTCAAAAAACATAGAACATCCATTTTTTTAAAACAGTGTCCAATATCAGAAAAAATATCTTTGTGTATTGGCTGCATGGAACTTTTAAAGATAACACTGGTGAGTTGAGAGGTCATATTGCTTCAGTTTCATAATATTAATTTAAGGGAATTAAACTCACAAATCATCGTTTCAGGTCTGCTAGCCTGCCAGCTAGAGGCAGTTTGTCATACCGCAGGATGGCTGTAATTTTTAAATGCACTTCACCTCTAAGACTATTTTCAGTTATATTACCAAAGTATGCCTTGAGATTCACTGAAAAATTTTATCATTTAAGAAATTTAAAAACACATTAAACTTTTATCAGAGTTTTTAAATCAAATATCCACATATGGAGATTTTTTTAAAAAAGGATATGGGGTTATATACAAGATAGACAAAAATTAGTACTTCCCTGCTTTGCCAAGACTGTTCTTTCACAAGGCGTTGTTCAATATGCAGAGAATAAAATACTTGTAGGCAACCCGACATGTTCTCAGTAGAATGGCTAAAATAAAGACACAGGGAAAAGAACCAACATTTACGTTCGCCAAGCAGTTCATAAGCAGTGTGACACTTAGCCACCACTCTTCCACTTTGTGTCTGAAGAACACTTGTCATAACACGAATATAATATAGTCACATTATTCTTCATTAAATTAAGTAAATTCACACTCAAGTCAATATAAAATGTTAAGGGATCATTTCACAAACAGCCAAATTGCAAACGAAAAAAATAATGAACTGAAATCGGATGAAAAAGGAAGCAAATTGAAGACTTAAAATCTAGAAGCCCAATGGGTTAATTGTTGGTGCTTTCTGGGTTTCCAGTTTCTTTAAGATGATCATATGCATTGAAAGACTGGTCTGTACTGAGACAAGTCCATGGCCATAGGCAGCCCTACATACGTTTGCCCAGAGGTCAAGAGTGAGCTGAGTGTCAGGGATACAGGTGTCTTGGTAACAGTGGAAACTCACTGCCCTTAAGTAGGTTTCATATTCATGTTTCCAATGGTGTCTCTTCTTTCTACATCCCTGCCATCCCTCCTCTTTAACTGCTACCATCTACTCCACTAGCAACTCACAATCTCTCTTCTACCATCTCTGATTCTGCCTTATTTCACCATAACCTCACTTCAGAAAGAGTAATTTTGCTTTTTATATTTTTATAGCTTGACAATCTGTCCCCGAATGATATTAAAAATGATGAGGGGGGCTTCCCTGGTGGCGCAGTGGTTGAGAGTCCGCCTGCTGATGCAGGGGACACGGGTTCGTGCCCAGGTCCGGGAAGATCACACATGCCGCGGAGCGGCTGGGCCTGTGAGCCATGGCCGCTGGGCCTGCGCGTCCAGAGCCTGTGCTCCGCAACGGGAGAGACCACAACAGTGAGAGGCCCCCGTACCGCCAAAAAAAAAAAGATGGGAAAAGTTTTATGTATGTTATTGTTCATTATGGTGTTATCTGCAAAATCAAAAAAATGTCAAAGCAACTTGAAAGTCCAACAATAGGGAAATTAAATAAACTATGGCTCTAACAATGAAATATAATGTGGCCAGTAAAGACTGTTTGAAGATTATGTCATAACATGAAAAAAATGCATGCGTGTAATATTAAGTAAAAAAGGGCAGAATAAAAAATTGTAAGTACACTAAAATCACAACTCCAATAAAAATCCAAAATGAAGGAGGGTAGAAGAGAACCTCCAACAATAAAAATGGATATGGTAGGATGGATAAATTATCAAATAATTATTTTTATTTTTTCCCCAAATTTTCTACAAAGTTCTTATTTATTTTCATAATTTAGATATAAACTATCCACAACTTTTCATTTTCAGTATATTCTAATTCTTTATTTATATTACCAAAATTTGTTTCCAGAGTAATTAACAAGACCAATAATACTAGTGGAAAACTCAAGAAATATATTCTGAAATTCCAATATGTGTGTGCTATGTATAACTAGATGACTTCAAAGCACACTATGGCAGGAGATAATATGAAAATATACATCCTCCCCTAAAGAGAGCTACAACTCAGACTGCTGTAAATGCTTCATCTTTTTTTAGGCTGGCAAAATGAATTAGTACTAGGCATTCAATAAATAATTGATGAATAAATAAATAAATCAAAGCAGAAACCAAATAGGATATGAGACTGTCTTACTAACTTACAGGTCCCTTTGGAGAAAGAAGTTTTCTTTTAATGCTATGTCAGGCAATCTGATTTATAGTAGGAAAGGTGTTTTATCATAATGTGTTTAAATGCCAGTATTCAAAGTCAGTGGGACTTTTCTGGCTGACAAATTCATTTCATCTGATAGCAATGCAAGGTCTTCATTAGGCTGACATCTCAAGGATCTCCCCTCACACCACTTCAGTCAAACTAGAAATGAAACACAAGGTTCTCTATTCAGGGTACAGAAACCTGTTAATATTGCAAAGAGTTCATTTATTTATATTGCTAAAAATTCCAATATTCTCATGAGCAATCTATGCTAAAGCAATAAAGATTTTTTTAGGTAAGTCCTTAAATTCCTTCTGGCAATGTCACTTGAAAACAGAAAAAAGTACCTACTGGTCAAACTGAATAAAATCGCTAATTGAGATATTTTTAAATTAAATCCTTTATGCAAAAAATAGTAGGCAAGAAAGAATTAGATTCACTAGCCAGAAAAACCTCTACATTCAGCAGTGTTACTATAAATAAATATTCAACAAAAGAGAATCGAAAAGAAATGGCCTACCTGACAGGAGGCATCTCGGTATCAGCATGCAGGAGTCTTTTATGAACCTCTAGTGGAGTGGAACTTACACTTTTTTGGCAATTTTGCAATCCTGGTAAATGTGGCATTTTGACACATTCTTTGAATTCTTCTAGACCAAATGCTGTGGTGTATTCTAATTAAAGATAGTATAATAACCATCTGTATTACTTCTTAATTAAATGTATATAATTTTTTTACTATACACTAAAATGTATAATAAATATACCAAATAAATTTGGTATAATAAATATACCAAATCAGTCATTAAGAAAATAAAATTAAGCTACTGTAATTGAGCTCGCATCTTTCCCAAGAGAATACCTTTCAATTCCGAGGATAGGGACTTAATCAGCAAGAGCTGATTAAGGGGCTAAGAACTATTAGAAGAAGGAAGGAGGGCAGCTTCACAGATCTCCCATCGTCATCACTGTTCTTCATTATTTTATTTAATCAGAATTCCCAGAACATTAGATACATTCACATTGAAAGACAGATTAAAAGCACTTTCAAGAATCTTGTAATATCTGCTACTTTAAATCCTTTCACCTTCCTGCTTTTGTGTAGAAATCAAGAGGTGAAAATACATGATTATCGGAGCTAGCAGTGAGAGAGAAAAGAATTCCATTTCAGGCATTGATTTTAACTTTCACTCTGCAAAATCCCACATCAAATCTATAAACAGCAACATCTGAAGCATCAGGAGGGCTTCTTCTACTGACCTCAGGTATCACTGGTATAAGATGTTCAAATTATTCTTTTTTAAAAAAAAAACTTCAAAATGAAGACAGTAAATGGAAAAAGAAGATTAAGTGATTAAAGGTTTGGATGATTTTTAAACATAGAGAATTGTTTTCGAAGCTTTCTCTACTAAGTAAATCTAGCATAGCAATAGAAATAGTATTTAATGGGACTAGAGTAATATTAAATGCTCAAAATGCTACTTTTCAACCTTTGATTATTCTTTTTCGGAAAAAATAGTTTCTCTTGATCAAAATCATGTAGAGTTTCTTTTCAGTAATTAGATTTGGAGGTAGGAGAACAGATAAACTGGTGTATTTTTAATAGGAATCTAGTAAAAATGTCGAAAAAATACAGTAGCACACTCAAAACCAGGAGTGATTAAATGGCTGGGGAGTTTGAATTTTGCTGTTTTCAAGAATTCTATCTCCATTAATAAAGCCAAAGGCAAAATTCAGTATAAACAAGAAATACAATTATAATTTGAAATTAAGGGGGAAAGTTATTACACTCGTATACAAGTCAAAAGTTCTGAAATTAGTCTTTATTGAGCAACTATAAGATATAAGATACTTTCCACATAGCTCACTCAAAAAACAAAGTTTGGGTTAGAATTATTAATACAAAAAGGTGCTGTTAAAGATTTGGGTTTCTTAAAATATAAATACCAACTTGAGGTATTTTAAAACAAACATGACTTACAAAAAGAAGTATGATCCAACAGAGGTAGCACTACACTGATATCAAGAGTAGTTCTTTAGAATTTGTTTTTTATCACGAGTTATAGAATTACCTTAAGTAAATTATTCCTAATCTGCTTCCATTTTTCTTTTCCATAAGCCTACGGTATTATCCTTCTTACCTAAATGTTACAAAAATTATTTAATGTCTCTTGACTGATTAAAAAAGTACATGTAAATTCAAGGTACTACTTCTATATTTTTGTAAGTAAAATAAGAATAAAATGAAGTTACCTTTCCTCATCTTTTGTGTTTCTAAAACTGCTTTCCTCCAACTCCTCTCAAAAAGAAAACAACTGTCAAGGGAATTTCTGGTGACATTAGAAGGTTCAAATTTGATTTCAGGAGGCAGCATTGGCATTTTTTCTTCTTTTTTCAACAGTGCTGATGAAAGTAAGATGCTGCACCAGATTCAGGATACAAAATACAGAAAAACAAATTGTTTTCCATCATACAAATTAAATACTAACATAGATTTAAATGAAAAGTTTACTTATAACATGTAAATACATATTCTTGGGATTTTAAAGCAAGAGGCCTTCAAGAACATAGCTAAAATAAGTTGTAAGACTTTTCTCTTTTAAATATTTTATATTTTAATGAATTCTTTCAAATTTGAGGTTACAGATATTTGGCAATATAAAAACATCTAAGGTTCAACAGCAAATTATCATGTGCATGACAATGTAATGCTTAGGATTCTCTCAAAAATATTACCATTATGCACCATGACCAAGTGAGATTTATCTCTGGGATGCAAGGATGGTTCAACATACAAAAATTAGTTAATATGATATACCACATTACAGAATGAAAGATTAAAAAATCACATGCTCATCTCAATAGATGCAGAAAAAGCTTTTGATAAAATTCAACACACTTTCATAATAAAAACTTTCAACAAACTAGGAACTGAGAGAAATTATCTCAACATAGAAAAGGCTACATATGAAAAGCCCATAGCTAACATAATCAAAGGTAAAAATTGAAAGCATTCCTCTAAGATCAGGAGCCAGGCAATGATGCCCACTCTCACAACTTCCATTCAACATAGTATTGGCAGTCCTAGCCAGAGCAATTAGAAAGAAAAGGCATCTAGATTGGAAAGAAAAAAGTAAAACTGTCGCTGTTTTCAAATGGCATAATCTTATATATATTGAAAACTCTAGACTCCACACAAAAAATGTTAGAATAATAAAGGAATTCAGGAAAGCTGAGGGATACAAAATTAACAAACAAAAGTCACTTGCATTTCTATACACTAACAACAAACTATCTGAAAAGGATATTAGGAAAACAATCCAATTTATAATATCATCAAAAAGAGTAAACTACTTAGGAATAAGCTTAACTAAGGGAGTAAAAGATTTGTATGCTGAAAAACTATAAAACATTGATAAAAGAAATTAAAGAAGACGCATACAAATGGAAAGACATCCCATGCTCATGGATTGGAAAACTTAATATTGTCAAAATATCCACATTACCCAAAATGATCTACAGAGATTCAATGCAATCCTTATCAAAATGCCAATGTAGGGCTTCCCTGGTGGTGCAGTGGTTGAGAGTCCGCCTGCCGATGCAGGGGACGCGGGTTCGTGCCCCGGTCCAGGAAGATCCCACATGCCGCGGAGCGGCTGGGCCCGTGAGCCATGGCCGCTGAGCCTGTGCGTCTGGAGCCTGTACTCCGCAACGGGAGAGGCCACAACAGTGAGAGGCCCGCGTACAGCAAAAAAAAAAAAAAAAAAGAAAAAAAAAGAAAAATGCCAATGTAAAAGAATTTAAAATTTTACTAAAAACAATTAAAACATTCATATGGAATGTAAATCAATGAATTTAGAACACTCCCTCACACCATACACAAAAATAAACTCAAAATGGCTTAAAGACTTAAATATAAGACATGACACCATAAAACTCCTAGAAGAGAACATTGGTAAAACATTCTCTGATATAAACTGTAGGAGTGTTTTCTTAGATCAGTCTCCCAAGGCAATAGAAATAAAAGCAAAAGTAAACAAATGGGACCTAATCAAACTTATAAACTTTTGCACAGCAAGGGAAACCATAAACAAAACAAAAAGACAACCTACAGATTGGGAGAAAATATTTGCAAATGATGCAACCGACAAGGCTTAATTTCCAAAATACACAAACAGCTCATACAGCTCAACATCAAAAAAACAAACAATCTGATTAAAAACTGGGCAGAAGACCTAAATAGACATTTCTCCAAAGAAGACATACAGATGGCCAACAGGCACACGAAAAGATGCTCAACATCCCTAATTATTAGAGAAATGCAAATCAAAACTACAATGAGGTATCACCTCACACCAGTCAGAATGGCCACTGTAAAACAAGTCTACAAATAATAAATGCTGGAGAGGGTATGGAGAAAAGGGAACCCTCCTACACACTGTTGGTGGGAATGTAAATTGGTACAGTCACTATGGAAAACAGTATGGAGGCTCCTTAAAAAACTAAAAATAGAGGTACCATGTGATCCAGCAATCCCACTCCTGGGAATATATCCAGAGAAAACTCTAATTAGAAAAGATACAGGCACTGCAATGTTCATAGCAGCACTATATACAATAGCCAAGACATGGAAGCAACCTAAATGTCCATTGACAGATGAATGGATAAAGAAAATGTGGTAAATATATATACAAGGGAATATTACTCAGCCATAAAAAAGAATGAAATAATGCCATTTGCAGCAACATGTATGGACCTAGAGATTATCATACTAAGTGAAGTAAGTCAGACAAAGACAAATATTATACCATATCACATACATGGAATCTAAAAAAAAGTACAGGTGAACTTATTTACAAAACAGGAACAGACTCACAGACATAAAAAACAAACATATGGTTACCAAAGGGGAAGAGGGGGGAGGGATAAGTTGGGAGTATGGGATTAACAGATGCCCACTACCATATATAAAATAGATAAACAACAAGGATTTACGGTATAGCACAGAGAACTATGTTCAATATCTTGTAATAAACTATAATGGAAATGAATTGAAAAAAAAGAATACAGATATATACATTTACATGTATAACTGAGTCACTCTGCTGTACACCTGAAACTAATGCAGTATTGTAAATCAACTATACCTCAATTTAAATAAATAAATAAATAAAAATTAATATGGATCCCAAAGGACCCCAGATAACCAAAATAATCTTGAAAAAGATGAAAGTTGGAGGCATCAAACTTTTTGATTTCAAAATATGTCACAAAGCTAAAATAATTAAAACAATATAATACTGGCATAAAGACAGACATATAGGTCAATGGAACAGAATAGACTCCAGAAATAAATCCATACATATACAGTAAACAGATTTTTGACGAGAGTGCCAAGAATACACAATAGGGGAAGGATAGTCCCTTTAACAAATGGTGTTGGAAAAACTGGATATCCACATGCAAAAGAATGAAGTTGAACCCTTATCTTACACCATACAAAAAAATCAACTCAAAATGAATTAAAGACATAAACCTAGGACCTGAAAGTGTAAAACTCCTAAAAGAAAACACAGGGATTAAAGAAGGTGTGGCCAAGATGGTGAAGTAAGAAGATCCTGAGCTCAACCCCTCCCACTGACACACCAAAATCACAACTATTTACAGAGCAACTATAGATGAGAAAGACCAGAAGATTAGCAGAAAAAGATCTACAACTAAAGATATAAAGAAGGAACCACAAGGCAGGTAGGAGGGGCAGAGATGTGGTACAGTTGAGACCACATAACACCAGGTGGGTGACCCACAAATAGGAGGATAATTACAGTTTGCAGAGGTTCTCCCCAGGGAGTGAGGAATCTGAGCCCCACATTGGGATCCCCAGCGTGGAGGTCCTACACCAGGAAGATGAGCTCCCAGAATGTTTGGCTTTGAAGGCCAGTAGGGCTTAAGTTCAGGAGAACCAGAGGGCTGTGGGAAATAGAGACACCACTCTTAAAAATCTACACAAAATCTCACACATCCAGGACCCAGGGCAGAAGCAGTAATTTGAAAAGAGCCTGGGTCAGACACACCTACTTATCTTGGAGAAACTTCTAGAGAGGCAGGAGTCCCCTGGAGCTCACCCTGGGGACATAACTGATGGGAGCCATTCAGGGACTCTCGTTCTACCACAAGGACGGTGGTGCTGGCAAGTGCCCTTTTGGAGTCCTTCCTCTAGTTCATTAGCACTGGGAACCAGCCCTGCCCATCAGCCTTTTGACATCACTACTGGGACGCCTCAGGCCAAGCTACTGGCCAGGCAGGGAGGCAACCTCACCCATCAGCAGGCTGGCTGCCTTAAGAACCCCTGAGCCCACAGCTGCCCCAGGACCTGGCTGCACACACCAGTGTACCAGCATTAGCCCTGGGACCAGCCTCACCCACCAGTGGGCAGGCAACAGCCCCAGGACCCCAGGGCCCTGGTTCAACCCACCAGCGGGCCAACACACCAACCCTGGGACACGCAAGGTCCTACAGCCAGAGACCCCAGGATCCAGCTCTGCCCACCAGTGGGCCAGAACTAGGCCTAGGACCCAGACTCACCCACCAGTGGGTGGGCATGAGCCCCAGGATCCTGTGGGCCCCAGCCTGGCCCACCAATAATTCTAAAATGTATATGGAAGCACAAAAGGTCCAAAATAGCCAAAACAATCTTGAGAAAGAAGAACAAAGCTGGAGGATTCATGCTCTCTGACTTCAGATTATACTACAAAGCTACAGTAATCAAAGAAGTATGGTACTGGCACAAAAACAGACATATAGCTCAATGGACCAGAACAGAGAGGCCAGAAATGAGCCCACACTTATATAGGCAATACGCTATAAACATGTAGGTGAAAAGCCCAGAAGGCTGCTATTTTTTTTTTTTTTTTTTTTGCGGTACGTGGGCCTCTCACTGCTGTGCCCTCTCCCGTTGCGGAGCACAGGCTCCAGACACACAGGCTCTGCGGCCATGGCTCACAGGGCCAGCCGCTCCATGGCACGTGGGATCTTCCTGGACTGGGGCACGAACCCATGTCGCCTGCATCGGCCGGCAGACTCTCAACCACTGCGTCACCAGGGAAGCCCCAGAAGGCTGCTTTTTAAAAAGACGATTCTTACCTCTTCACATATCTCTATTCGCCTGGAGAACAGAAGGGGGAGCAGAAGAGCTAAAACCTTTCAGCCAGCTCTTGCCTCAGTTAGTGTCACTATAGAGTGGACAAGCAGCCTTCTGGGCTTTTCGGCTACATGTTAATAGCATCCTGTCATTCTCTTCACAGCACTTATCATAGTTTATAATAATGTATTTATATGTCATTATTTATTGTCTGTCTCTGACACAGGTACTTGAATAAAACTCCAAACTCTATTTTGCCAGCTCTTTCGTTTTGCAAACAGAATCCCCTAGGATCTGTTCCCGACCTACCTTTGCAATCTTGTCACTAGACAGTTCCCCCTCTCCCATACTCTAATTCAGGGGTCAGCAAACTGTCCCCAGGTCAAATCCAGCCTGCTACCTGTTTTAGTAAGTAAAGTCGCATTGGAACACAGAAACAAATGTCCATTTGTACATATTTTCTATAGCTTCCTTTGGCCTACAAGAGCAGAGTTAAGTAGTTGCAACTGAGACTCTATGGCCCACAAAGTCTAAAATACTTACTGTACATATTTTACTAAAGTTTGCCAGCCCTGACTCTAATTCATTCAACAAGCATCTACTGAGCGCTTACTAGGTGTTATGCTAGGTGAAATTTCTGAAATTTAAAATATATATGTTACAGGAATTCTACTTTCTTTTTCAATGGATCATACCTTGAGGTTCATGCACCCTAGTTTAGAGGCCACAGCTAAAAACAGTGGGAGCTGGTGAAGGACTAGACCTAAGATTTTAAAATATTGCTTTAACTTTGGCAATATTAGAAGACAGATGGGAATGAGAAGGCCAATTAGGAAACTATTACAATTGTTTACGTGAATGGTAGTGAGGGCCCAAACCAAGGAAAAAGCAGACTGAGACACAAGCTGGATAGAGTTTAATGTGGTAGCATCTAGAGGACCTGGGAACTGTATATGACTGGCACCATTCACGATGTTAAGAGTTAGGGATGAGGAACCAGCTTGAATGAGAAGCGAAATTCAGCTGTGGATAAAATGAGCTCAAGGTACATGTGGTCCAGAGGTGGGAGTGGGTTTAGCCAAGAGATACAGATTTAGTAGTCATCAGCATAGTTAAAGTTCTGAGAACAGATAAGGCTGTCCAGGGCTAGTGGAGGGTATAAGTGAAAAGTTAAGAATAAGAGCAAGTCCAAGGGCACCAATATTTGAGGGACAGGCAAAGAATAGGTTGACCACAAAGGAGACGGAAAAGGAATGGTTAAAGAGACAGAAGAACCAAGATGGGGTGCCGATAAAAATCAAAGGCAAAGAGAGTTTTAAGAAAAAGGAAGCAGTGAACAATTTCATTAGAGAACGACAATGTCTAAAGAGCTATATTTAAACATGAGAGACTCTTGAGCATGGGTATAGTATTTTGAGGATGAAGACAATTAAAAAAGAGACACTGAAAACACAGAAGTTGCAAATAATTGATTAAGCATTTTCCTGGGGGAGATGAAAGAGTAAGGATCAAGAACATCTGCTTTTTAAAATCCAAGATAAAAAATAAAATGTCGGGCTTCCCTGGTGGCGCAGTGGTTGAGAGTCCGCCTGCCGATGCAGGGGACACGGGTTCGTGCCCCGGTCCGGGAGGATCCCACACGCCGCGGAGCTGCTGGGTCCAAGAGCCATGGCCGCTGGGCCTGCGCGTCCGGAGCCTGTGCTCCGCAGAGGGAGAGACCACGGTGGTGAGAGGCCCGCGTACCACAAAAAAAAAAAAAAAAAAAGAGGGAGAGGATATGGAGACATATGTATGCATATGGCTGATTCGCTTTGTTGTGCAACAGAAACTAACACAGTATGGTGAAGTAATTATACTCCAATAAAGATCTATAAAAAAATAAAATGTCATCATTAAACAATAGCAGACAGAATAAGGAAACAGAACCAAGAAAACAATAAATATATATTACTTTGTTAGGGCTACAATAACAAAGTACCACAGGGTGGCTTAAAAAACCAGAAATTTATTGTCTTATGTTTCTGGAGGCTAGAAGTTCAAAATCAAGGCATCGACAGGGTTGGTTCCTTCTAAGGGCTGTGAGTGAAGGATCTGTTCCAGGCCTCTCTCCTTCGTTTGCAGATGACTCCCTTCCCCCTGTGTCTTCACACTGTCTTCCCTCTGTACATATTTCTGTGTCCAAATTTCCCCTATTTATAAGGACACTGGTCATACTATATTAGGGCCCACTCTAATGACTTCATATTAATTTGATTACCTCTGTAAAGACCCTATCTCCAAATAAGGTTACATTCCAAGGTTGGGGTTAGGGCTTCAACATATGAATTTGGGGGGCGGGGGCAGAGGGGCACAATTTAACACATAACACATCACAGCCAATATAAAATATGTGTTGGAGACAATTAAGAAAAAAAACGCTACTTAAACAAGCAGACATAGGGAATTCCCTGGCGGTCCAGTGGTTAGGATGCAGCTCTTTCACTGCCAGGGCCCCAGTTCAATCCCTGGTTGGGGAACTAAGATCCTGCAAGCCACGTGGCACAGCCAAAAAAAAAACAAAAAAAAAAACAAGCAGACATAAGAATGTATTCACTCCTACCAAACCAATTTCTAAAGAAAAAAAAAGAAAGGATAATATAGCTATAATTGGGACCTTCACAATTCTACAGTACAATAATGACTACTGATAATCATAGCAATGTGAAGGAAAGATTCTTAGAGGTCTTTATCAATGAGAAGGCTAAGTTCGGTAATATTTTAGTGTTACACGCATTTACTATATATGAATCCTTTAAAAATTGGAAATCCATGGTAGCTCCTGTATTATTATATTTTTTCTTAACAGCTTCATTGTGATATAAATCACATACCATACAATTCACCCATTTAAAGTGTACAATTCAGTGGTTTTTAGTATATTCACAGATGTGTACAACCATCACAATTTTATTTTATTTTTTTTGTTTTTTTAACATCTTTATTGGAGTATAATTGCTTTACAATGTTATATTAGTTTCTGCTGTATAACAAAGTGAGTCAGCTATACATATACATATATCCCCATATCCCCTCCCTCTTGCATCTCCCTCCCACCCTCCCTATCCCACCCCTCTATAGCTCCTGTATTATTTAGCATCAAATGACAGAAAATCCAAAACAAGCGGCTTAAACAAGAAGATTTTCCCTTAAATAATAGCCTAGACAGACCCCCCTCTCCCCCCACTGGGATGGCGCCAAGGTATCAGGGACCCAGGCTCCTTTTATCTTATGGCTCCACCACCCTGAACATACAGTATCTACGTTCAGAGTTCAAGATGGCTGTTTGAATAAATGAAAATTCATATCAGTGCTGATGGGAACAAGTATTATCGTGTGGAACAAAAAGATACAGATCTAACATCAATATGATAAGTTAAAAACCCCAAAGTCCTAAATATGAATTGGAAGTATCAGTGTAAGACTTTTATCTTAAAAGAAAAAAAAAAACAGTGTTTCTTAGCTCTGTCCACTGAACCTAATAACTAGATTGTGGGCCCATTCCTGACTTTAAAAAAAAAATCCAAAACTAAAAACAGCTAGGGCCCCTTGAAGAAATACTTAATTCCAGGTTTGTGACAGGAAATGTACAAGATGAACCTAGTACATCTTTTCACTCCAGAAATCTAGGAATCTAAGATGACTACAATCACGGTAGTCACCAACTAACCAAAGCTAAGAGTATAAATATTAATAAGATATTAACTGTAATGAATTGAAATATATTAAACATGTATATGTTATATGAAATACACTTGGAAGGTATACAAATATATTAAATGTTTATAATGATACTTTAAGAAAACAACACCACCTCACTCATCTTCGGAGGGCACTAAGGAATCAACTTGATTTGAAACCCGGGTCATATAAGAGAAGAATCAAGTATTTATCCACATGAATGATGATAGGGAAGTTTCTCTTCACAGAGTATCCCAGCTACTAAATGAAGAAATGATAGTATTACAGTGTTATAGTCTTGCAAACCTTAATTAATTAACGGATCTTGGCAATTGTGATGGTTAATTTTATGTGCCAACTTGGTTAGGCTCTAGAACCCAGCTATTGAATTAAACACTAATCTAGGTGTTGCTATGAAGGTATTTTGTAGATGTGGGGAACACCTACAGCTAGTTGATTTTAAGTAAAGGAGATTACCCTCAAAAACCTAGGTGGACCTTGTCTAACCAGCTGAAAGGCTTTAAAACAAAACTGAGTTTTCCCTGAGGAAGGAAATTCTACCTCAAAACTACAATATTAAT
>NW_021703770.1:59167007-59204070 GCF_005190385.1 Monodon monoceros | reverse complement strand
GTGTGTATATTTCTGGACAGATACAGCAATGTTTATCAAAGGCAGCTCTTGCCAAAACAAACAAACATGACACGGACCAAGATTTTAGATCTAACTATCAATTTAGAAAAAAATATAGAGCACAAAGGAACATATTAAATGGCATCATAGGGATGCAATCAGCAATAACAGATTGTGGAGTTTCGACTTGTGACGAATAATCTTGTTCTTTCAACCAATAAATTGTTATAAATAAATAGAGAGATGGGAGGGATAATATATAGATTAACAGAGACGAGACATAGCAAACAGTTGCAATATATGGACTTCATCTGGATAAACTGTTAAAAAAAAAAAAAGAAGATACTTTATGAGACCATCATGGAAATCTGAGCACTGACTGGATCTTTGGTAACATTAAGGGATTACAATTAATGTTTTAAGGTGTAATAGTGGGTTTTGTTTTGAAAATAGTGGTTTGCGTTTTTAAAAGAATTCTTATCTTTAGAGAGACGTACTGAAATATTTATGGATAAAAGGATAAAATGTTTGCGATTTGCTTCAATACAACGGGTGTGAGAGGGCGACGGTGGTGGTGAGAGTAGAGATGAAAGAAGGTCAGCCGTGAGCTGCTAACTGTCACAGCTCAGGGGCTGGGACACTGGATTTTATTATCCACCACCTTCTACCTTTGGATACGCTGGGCACTCTCCACGGTTAAAAAAATACCAAACTGAGCTCCAGCTGGAGAGAAGGAAGGGAAGAGAGAGAGGCATTCTCTCTCTTTAAAGTCACTTCTTGGAAGTCATACACACAATTCTGCTTACATCCCATTGGTCAGAATGTAGTCACGTGGCCACAGCGAGCTGTAAAAGGAAGTGATAAAATATCTTCCATTCTGGGCATCATGTACCCAGCTGAAAAATCAGGGCTCCTTTTACTACAAAGACGAGGCAACAGGCGCTGTGAGAAAACTTTAGCAGTCCTGCCACACTGGCTAAGGCAAAATATCTATTTAAACATGTGAACGTGTCCTTCCATGTGTGATAACATAATACAGGACCTATTTAATAATTGGTCCAGCAGAATTTGAGCAAAAGGTATCAGAGTATGACAGATTTTGGGTCATTATGTCACAACTCTTTAAAAACAGACAATAAGTCGTTGCTCTCCTAAAATATAAAACCAAGATGAAAACTTATCAGTTAACTATAGGTCAAATAATACTACAATAACCCACATTGTAACCACAGTCTCTGTTATAATAGAGAATTTTTCCAAGCCCAATAGAAAAATTTGAATAATCAATACAGTAGAATCTATATTGATGGTAAATAGTGGCAAAGCCACAACATCCCCCTCCATTAATGTGGGCCACAGACTCTTCCAGGGACCCTGTCACATGATAAATTCAGCCATCCATCAGACCTTTCCGAGCACTTAATATGTGTAAGTAGATTTAAAGAATGATCTACTAAGCGTTCCTCTGGACTCTGCCCGCATGTACTACTGCCTCTTTCAATGATGCAACATCAACAACCCAGCTCATTAAGGACCACATGATACAACCACTTAATACAGCACCTGGAACGGAGCAAGCATCAAAAAGCTTTAGCTTTTACTAGACTATTCTTTTAAGATCAGCGCTACTCAGCATTTTAAACATACTGCTTTTTTTAAAAATTAAGAATGTATTATATTTTATTTATTGATTGATTGGCCACACCACACAACACGCAGGATCTTAGTTCCCCAATCAGAGATCGAACCCATGCCCTGTGCTTTGGAAGCTCAGAGTCTTAACCACTGGACTGCCAGGGAAGTCCCTTAAGCATATTGCTTTTAAAAGCAGAATCCTTAGCCAAAATGTTTTTTGTTTTGTTTTGTTTTATTTTGTTTTGCAGTACGCGGGCCTCTCGCTGCTGTGGCCTCTCCCGTTGCGGAGCACAGGCTCCAGACGCGCAGGCTCAGCAGCCATGGCTCACGGGCCCAGCCGCTCCGCGGAATGCGGGATCCTCCCGGACCGGACCGGGGCACGAACCCGTGTCCCCTGCATCGGCAGGCGGACTCTCAACCACTGCGCCACCAGGGAAGCCCCCAAAATGTTTTAAATGTAATAAAAGGTGGCTTCAACAGAAATCTGGTTAGATCTATCTTTAGTTTTGAAAGTACTAAGAAGGTAAGAGGTACCTGTTAACAGAGACTGAACACACTGAAGTAACACTAGCATGTTAATGAAAAGTTGCTGAGGTTAATATAGGAACTTTCATTAAGAACCTATAGTATCAAGAAAATCTTTAATTTCATAGTGATGGAGAATAAAATTGTTCAGTGAAATGAAAAACAACTATTTAAAACCTCTGTTTTTAAAAACAGCCTGGGTTGGGAATTCCCTGGCAGTCCAGTGGTTAGGACTCTGGGCTCTCACTGCCTGAGGGCCCGGGGAAGATCGCACAAGGCGCGGAGTGCAGCCTAAGTAAATAAACAGAGAGAGAAAAAAATAAAAACAGCCTCGGTCATTGCAGTAAAAATTCATTCTTATAGAAGAATTCCTGGAATTACAATTGTCCATACTCCCACATCCACAAGCCAAAATCTAAAGATGAGGAAGGAGATAAGTGAAAGTCATTGGAAATTTAGTAGGGTAAGCATAGGTTTTCAGTCAGGTCTATACATCTGTATAAAAAGAATATCTTACTGCTGTCTGAATTGCAATTCTTACTTGAAAATTAAGGACTGGTTCAACAGAAATCACTGATTTACAGACCAGTAAGAGACCTAATCTTCTAATTTTTGAATTAAACAACTGAGGTTTGGGAGAGTTAAATGCTTTGCCAAATGTGCATATAACAAGGAACAAAAAAAAAACTATTAATTTTATCAAATTCTTGCTTTTTTTTTTTAGGAGGGAGGAGAGATGGACAAGGGAAAGCAATTTAAAAAGTACTAAGATTAAGCTCTAGCAAAATTAAAAATAAGAAGCATGCAAAATACTAGGGAAAGTAACTGCTAAAACTGTATGCAAAGTTCTTATCTGGACACAAGTATTTCCCATTTCCCAAAATTCATAAGCAGTTAATTAGCCCATTTGTGTTTAAATATTCAACTCACCGGAAGAGTTACTTAAGCATTCTCTAAGTTAAGAACACACTAGCCTGTGATTTAAGAAATGAAGAAATAGGGACTTCCCTGGGAGTGCAGTGGTTAAGAATCCGCCTGCCAATGCACGGGACATGGGTTCGATCCCTGGTCTGGGAAGATCCCACGTGCCGCAGAGCAACTAAGCCCATGCACCACAACTACTGAGCCTGCGCTCTAGAGCCCGCGAGCCACAACTACTGAAGCCCGCGCGCCTAGAGCCCGTGCTCCACAACAAGAGAAGCCACTGCAATGAGAAGCCCGCGCACCACAATGAAGAGTAGCCCCTGCTCGCCACAACTAGAGAAAGCCCGTGCGCAGCAACGAAGACCCAAAGCAGCCAAATTAAAAAAAAAAAAAAAAAAAGAAATGAAGAAATAAAGAAGCAATAGCTTCTACAATATATCCACACCCACCTATACACCCTAAAGCCCTCTGCTCCTTCCCCATGCCTGTCACCCAATCCTGGATGGAAAAAACCCACTTATTTTCTTGTTAACGTTTCTGTGCCTCAGTCTCCCTACCTAGGGAATAATCATCTCTGCCTTACAGAGTTACTGTGAAGTTTAAAGGGAATTCATGCCCAGTACACTGCTCTAATTCTCAAAGAAGAATCTTCAGTTCAGGCCACAGTAAGGTATTTTTATACATAGAAACGAACGACAGCTGCTATTATTATCATAGTCATCATGACTGTTATTGTTATAGGACAAGAGTCAACTAATACCTGGGGTCCAGGAGGTACTGGTTGACTCAGTGCTGCTTCTTTCCCTGTCAGGGTAAATATGCAGCCCTAGATGTCTCCTGTTCTTACTCATACTGTCCCATTCTTGCCTTACGGTTTCCATTCCTTCCTCTCTTTGAATAATATAAAATTTTTTCCCAAGATGTCTATTATTTTTAGTTTTCCCATTTGCTGCATTCACCAGATCTCCTTCCTTGTGGTTCCATTTCCTTATATGATTTGTAATCTTTGACTGCGAGCTCATCTTTAGAGAGATTGCTATCTACAGGAGTCCAGTGTTCCCTGAGTTGTGGAAACTGTGCTATACATCTCTCTGTATGCTTCCCATTGGTCTCTGCCTGGCCCTGGGTTTCAGAGGTGTCAGGCCAGTTAATATGCCAATTTCTTAGACTGTGGTCCCTGAGTTATATAGTAATGTGAATTCAGACCTCAGACTTGAGCTGGTGCAGGGTATGATGCTCTAATGTCTAGCAGCTGGCTCTTTCCTACCATAGTTCAAGTGGATGGCAAGCTTCCTTACAGCCTCCCCAGGCCAATGAGGGGTATTTTTCTAGTTATCATCTCTGTGTCAAGGTACTTGTGGCAGGTTGTATTTTCCAAAGAAGGATGCACTAATACATATCATCTCTGCAAGTTCTTCCTTCAATGTGACATTGACACTCGCCATCAGGAGGTGAGGTCTGTGTTCCTTTCTCTGAAACTAACTTCCTTAGTCAATAAAATGCAGTAGAATTGACACTGTGATGTTCAAGGCTAGGTCATAAAAGATGATACGATTTCCACTAGCTAGCTGTCTCAGGACACTCGCCTTTGAAACCCGGCCACCATTTTGTGAGGAAGCTAAGTGATAGGAAGGGGCCACCGTAGAAAGGTTCCATCTGACATCCACAGCTAAGGTCTCAGTCCACAGCCAGGATCAGCCACCAGACATAGGAGTGAGTGAGCCTGCAGGTGATTCCAGCCCCGAGCCTTCAAATCTTCCATCTGAGGCCCCAGACATGGTGAAACAGAGCCAAGCTGTCCCTGCCGTTCACTGTCCAAATTCCTGCACTGTCCCACAGAATACATGAGCACAATAAAGGGTTGTTTTGCACCACTAAGTTTTGGAGAAGTTTGTGATGCATCCATGGTAACTGGAACAGTACTCCTTTGTGACTCCCAGCTCTCAGCAGATGCTCAACGCTGCCTTCTGCCACCTGGGGGTTTCCTCCTCTTGGTTCCTAGCTCAGCCGCATGGCCATAAATTATCTTACTATACTTTACCCCGCATTTGAAATATATGGAAGCAGTATGGGGTTTCTTCACGTTGCCTTCCTCTGCCACACTGACCAGGAGTTCCCAGAATAGCTTTTCAAACGATGACATAAAGAACTGAAGAATTTAATTTCTCTTGTATGTAAAGATACTTAAAAATCAATAGGAAAGTGGACCCCAAGACAGTGTGTTTATTAAAGAACAGATAACCCATTACAGAAAAAAATGGTCAATAAAAGTTTGCCCTCACTAATACTCAAAAAAAAGCAAAATAATACAATGAGCTACAACTTTTGCCCTGAAAATGGTAAAAAATTTTTTCTCTACTACTAGACAGTGTAAGATGGTGTTCAAGGAAACAGCTACTCTCATAAGGTTTCAGTGGAAGTATTAGTATATTTCCAGAGAGCAATCTAGCAATACATATGTCCTTATAATTTTATATACTTTTGACTCGGCAATTTCACTTCCAGGAGTTTATCCTAAAGGAACAATCAATGATACATCCAAATATTTACCTTCAAGGATGTCAAATCCTACATTTTTTATAATAGAAAAGCAAAAAGGCTGAAAATAGCCCAACATCAAAGAGCAGATGGTAAGATTATTTTTAGCTTTGATTAAACCAAAATAATCATCAAGTGAACATAAAGAAAGGCAAGTTGTAGATTCATTGAGAAAGCTAGTTATTTATATATTTGCAATGCCAGTCATTGTGCTAGGAGGTGAAATACAAAAATGATTAGGATGCAAAAGCATACAGTCTACTGGGGGAACAAAGTAACCAAACAATTACACTTCACTATGATACCGATTGATGATAAATCTGTGTTTAGATTTTGCGGGACAACAGGGCCTTTGCTGACCTAACCAGACTGGGGAAGAAGGAGAGTTTTGCTGTTGTTTATGGGCAAGGCTTGTTCAAGCCAAGTCCCACGGGTTTTGATAAATAGAAATGGACTGTGGCAGAGAAGACTGGATGCCCAAAATTCTGGTTCCTCCGGAGAATACAGTTGTTCCTAGAAAGTGGTTACCTCCTGGTGGTTGGAATGGGAGTGAAGGCAACGTGTGACACTTTGTGCAAGAAACTTCAGAAGCAGGTCTGCTTTTTTTTTTTTTTTTTTCTTTTTTTGAGGTCACGCAGCTTGTGGGATTTTAGTTCCCCGACCAGGGACTGAACCCAGGCCCTACGACAGTGAGAGTCAGGATGCTAACCACTGGACCGCCAGGAAATTCCCCCAGGCCTGCTTTCTCCATACTTCCTCCTTCCCACTTTCACAAGGGGGTTCAAAAAAGACTCGGAAGAAACTAGAAAATGACATTTAGATAGAAATGTGGGTAGAGACCCTGCTGGAAAAGGTAAAGATGTGAAAGTTGCCCTGGAGAGTGGAGGAGGGGTTCAGCACTGAGGCAGGACCACAGACACATTTGAACGCCGGCCAAAGTGGCTTGTACTTTCCTTTTTAGCAATGAGAAGGCATGAGGGTTTTCGAACAGAGGTGTGGCATATTCACAGTCATAGGAAGCTTTAGGAAGATTAAGATGGCAGAGACTGGAGCCAGGTTAAGAGACTACATATAATAGTTCAGAGTGCTTAAATTAGAGTAGTAGAGAGAACTTGACAACACTGACAATTGATTGAATATTGGAGGTTCAGGAAAGGAAAAAAAGAGTCAAAGAGGACTGAGGCTGTGAACTAGGGTGACCAAAAGAATTATGGAACCATGAATTAAATTCAGAGAAAGTGCGAGTCTGGGGGCGGAGGGCAACGAGCAGCTCAGTTTTAGATAAAATTAGTCTAGGACATTCAGGTGGAGATATATAACCTGGATCTAAGCTATAGGAATATTGAAGACGATAGGTTTGGTTGGGAGATGAAGCTTTTAAGAGATCGATTTACTGGTGAGAATTAAGGTCAGAGATTGGATAAAGTTGGCAAAGGAGATTTTCCAGGGAGAAGAAAACCAGATTCCCTTAAAATATATGCAAGCCAGGAAGATAAAGAAAAGGCAGAAAAGTAACTGGAAAGGCAAATGATCCTGAGGAACCAGAATCGTAGGAAGAACCGGACCATGTCCAATTCTACAGGAGTTAGTAGAGAAAGGAACCACATATTAATAATACTGTAACACCAAACGCGTGATCTCATTTAATCCTCAAACAACCCAATGAAACACAACACCCAGTCAATTACTGACCAGGAATTCAGATCCGACAAAAAGAACATAAGCATTGCAATTAAATGAATCAGGATTCTAATCTTGGCTCTGCACTTCAATAGCTGCATAACCATGGGGTCATGAAGAAAATAATAGTGCCTCTGACTCTCATAGGGTTAGTGAGGATTAAATTTTAAAATGCATGCAGGATTTTGTGGCTTTGAAAATTACCACAAAAATTAAAAATGCTACTTTTGAAGTTAAAAAAATAAAATAAATAAATAAAATGCATGCAGGGGCGTCCCTGGTGGTGCAGTGGTTAAGAATCCGCCTGCCAATGCAGGGGACACACGTTCGAGCCCTGGTCCAGGAAGATCCCACATGCCGCGGAGCAACTAAGCCCGCGCACCACAACTACTGAGCCTGCGCTCTAGAGCCCGCGAGCCGCAACTACCGAGCCCGCGAGCCACAACTACTGAAGCCCACGCGCCTAGAGCCTGTGCTCCACAACAAGAGAAGCCACCATTATGAGAAGCCCGCGCACCGCAACGAAGAGTAGCCCCCGCTCGCGGCAACTAGAGAAAGCCTGTGCGCAGCAACAAAGACACAACACAGCCAAAAATAAATAAATTTATAAAAGAAAAATAAAAGTAAAATGCATGCAAAATGTTCAGCACAGTGCTGGGCATGTAATAAACACTCAATTAGTGGGAGATACTGATTTGTTTTCTAGATGATACTAAACACAGGTTTTTTTCACCACAGCCTGTTGATGGACATGTTAATCAGTAAAGACTTTTTGGAAGGCAAGATCCCACCAAAAGTTTTTAACGTACATACATCTGACCCAGCAATTCTGCTTCAAGGAATTCACTTTATAGAACTGTTCCCATGTGTAAGAATGTTCACTGTTGCATTGTTTGTAATAAGGAAAAATTGGAACCGATCTTCAGGAGAAATGGTTACATAAATTATGATACATCTATACCATATAATCATACATCTATGTGACACATCTATGAAATATTCAACGAAGACCTAACTAAACTGCTGTGAAAGGTATTCTCCACATCTTAAGTAAAAAAAGCAATTTCTCAAAAGAATCCACATATTCCACTGATGACCAAAAACAAATGAAAAGAGAATAAATACTAAATTAACTGTAAGAAGTGTTAGAAAGTAAAGAAAGGTCTAGAAACTAAAGAGGGCTTTCACCTCTTAAGTCTATATACTCCTGCACCCGAGCCGCCCGGAGCCTCCCCGTCAGGTCCTCAGCCCCGGCCTCCCCGCCAGCCCCCCTCCAAGAGCATCACAAGGATCCTTGGGGCGACCCGTGTGCGTTACTAGGATAGATGCCCTTCTTGGGAGGGGGCCGAGCCAGCTGACCTCAGGGACCCACCTCCCTTCCAGGCCTGACCCGGCCACCCCCCGTCCCCTCCACCCCCGGCACGCCCCTGGCCGGGGTTCCCCGGGACTGGTCGCACTCACTGTCCCCGCAGCTCCGCCGTGGAGGGGAGGGGCTTCTTCTCCGGCCTGGCCCGCGGTGACGGCGCCCAGGTCTGGGGCGGGGGCACCGGGCAGCGCGGGAGCCATTGGCGGCCCGGAGCTGAGCCGAACCACCGGCCCAGACCTCTAGAGCCGCTGGGCTGACTGCGGCGGCGGGGCGGGGCGGGCGGCCGCGCTCGCTCGGGCGCCGCTCTCGGGACGATCATGCTCGGCGGCCTGCAGCCCGACGACGCTCGGGAGCGCGGCGCACCCCCGCCCCGCCCCGCCCGGCGAGAGGCTGCTGCGGCCGCCACCCCGCCAGCCCGATGCGCGCCCGTTGCCAGGCGCCCGGAGCTTCCGGGATGCCTTCCGGGCGGTCACCGGGCGCCGTCCCGCAGGACTCTGGGCGGCAAGTCAGGTTGCCGCGCCAGGATGGTGCCTGGGCGTTCGGGAGACCGCTAGGACTCACTGGACTACAGTAGGGGGCCGCCGCAGTCGGAGTCACGGCTGCAGGGGGTGGGGTGGCAGGAGGCTGCGGAAACGAGCCTCAGTCGTGACACCAGGTCAGTGCGGCACGAAAGTGGCGCCACCCACTGTGGACAGGGTGGGTGGTGGGCAGTTGGACAAGGTTGGTGAGGTTCAGTTCTCTAGGTTGCATTTTTAAGATTCAAACTAACCAGGCTCTCCAGAGTAGTGCTGAGAGTGGACCAGCAGTACCTGACTAGAGCAATCTTCGGCAAGTGACGTAGCCTTCCCGAGTTCCCGGATTCCGCGTTCTACGCCTCCACTGTCGAGGTTCTTTGGTGAAAGTCTCGGCGCACGTATCCTCCCTAGCTGGGAAGCCTAGCGACCTAAGACAGTAGTGGCTTAGCCTATGTATATATACTCTTGCCAAGTTGTTCCAAACCCTGTCTTCATTTCTTGACCCCTCCACTAGGGCTGCAAACTGAGCCCTGGTAAGATGGTTTCGGATCCCACAGAACTCCTGAAACTGCTCTCAGCACACCACTTTTGTTTTCATTAAGTTTGATACTAACCTTTCCTAGCTCCTCTGGTTAAGAAAACCAACTCGCATTAGGCCTGGAACCTAACCACTTAGTTGTGTGACCCTGGAAGATGGGAAAGTTAGCCCCTCGTCTAAAAAATGGGGACAGTGGTATACTTCCCTAATACAATAGGCTGCACATTAAAAATCACACGGTTCCTTAAAAAACTATAAATAGAACTACCATATGACCCAGCAATCCCACTACTGGGCATATACCCTGAGAAAACCATAATTCAAAAAGAGTCATGTACCAAAATGTTCATTGCAGCTCTATTTACAATAGCCCGGAGATGGAAACAACCTAAGTGTCCATCATCAGATGAATGGGTAAAGAAGATGTGCCACATATATACAATGGAATATTACTCAGCCATAAAAAGAAACAAAATTGAGCTATTTGTAATGAGGTGGATAGACCTAGAGTCTGTCATACAGAGTGAAGTAAGTCAGAAAGAGAGAGACAAATACCGTATGCTAACACATATATATGGAATTTAAGAAAAAAAAATGTCATGAAGAACCTAGGCGTAAAACAGGAATAAAGACACAGACCTACTCGAGAATGGACTTGAGGATATGGGGAGGGGGAAGGGTGAGCTGTGACAAAGCGAGAGAGAGGCATGGACATATATACACTAACAAACGTAAGGTAGATAGCTAGTGGGAAGCAGCCGCATAGCACAGGGAGATCAGCTCGGTGCTTTGTGACCGCCTGGAGGGGTGGGATAGGGAGGGTGAGAGGGAGGGAGACGCAAGCGGGAAGAGATATGGGAACATATGTATATATATAACCGATTCATTTTGTTGTGAAGCAGAAACTAACACACCATTGTAAAGCAATTATACTCCAATAAAGATGTTTAAAAAAAAAATCACATGGAGACTTTAAAGGGAAAAAGCCTGGGCCCATCCCCAAACCAATGAAGAATTCAGTTCTGGAGTTGCACTCACAGTGGAGAACCACCCACCCAGGATAAGGTGGATTAAGTGTACACTAGCCCTCAATATATGACCAAATGTTTATTAAATCGGTCTGTTTTGAGTTTGCTGTCCCCTCCTCTTGGCTACCACACCCCTCACTGACACTTACCCAACTCTCTGCCTTGGCTCATGCTGTTCTACCAACAGGTGCCCAAATTCGACCTCCTCTGTGAAACTTCCTAATCCTAACAGCAGGAACCATCTCCTGTATTCCTCTAACATATTTTCACATACTATTACCCCTACACGATAAAACTCATTTTCCCAAGTCCTCCTGAGTAAAACAATATCTATCTAATCTCCATAAGCTTCCACTCCTCCTCTCACCATTCCCCACCCAAACACCCAAGGACTAAAATGTGCTAACACTGGAGATGCAAAATTTTAAATGGCTATTGTCCATAAAAGGCTTGATTCACTCAATCAAAAAAGCAAAGGACCTGCAATGCACTAGGCATTGTTCTCTAACTGCTGGAATAGAGGAGGCTAAGACTCAAACCTGATACTCAAATCTTGAGTGGCTGGGAAAAGTAACAGGTAACAAGTAAATGGAAAAATGATTTCTGATAGTAAAAGATACTATAAAAAAACAAAAAACAAGGTTACATGAAGAGATGTCAGAGATCTTTATCCAGAATAAAAAAGCCAAGTACACAGACCTCCTCAGGGCTGAGTGTTCCAGACACAAGATTTCAAGTGCCAAGACCGTACATTAGAAGCTTTTCATTTTTGAGAAACAAGAAAAAATATAGCTGGGAGCCATAAATTAAAGATCAAAGAATGGCCCTCTCAAATATCTCCCTGCCCTAATTTCTAGAACCTGTGAATATGCTACCTTATGTAGACTTTGCAGATGTACTTATATTCAGTATTAAGGAATTTGAGATGGGGAATTATCCTGGATTATCTGGGTGGCCCAACATAATCACAAAAGTCCATAAAAGAGGGAGGCAGGAGGATCAGAGCCAGAGATGATGGAAGGATGGAAACAGGTTACACTTTGAAGATGGAGAAGAGGCCACAAGCCAAGAATTGTAAGCAGCTTCTAGAAACTGGGAACTGCAAGGAAACGGATTCTCCCCTAGAGGCTTCGGAAGGCAGGAAGGCCTGCTGACACCTTGATTTAGCACAGTGAAACTGATTTCGAACTTCTGACCTTCAAAGCTGTTAAGACAAGAAACTTGTGTTTTAGGTCACCTAAGTTTGTGGTAATTTGTGACAGCAGTGATAGAAAACAAATACTTAGTGCCTACTGTAAGTTATGTCAGGTACTGGGTAGGATGAAAAAAAGCCCACCTTAAAAAGTTAACTGCTGAAGAGAAGGGAGCACTTGAATGAGAGGCACGTGTATGTTTTGGCTAGTTTGATACCAAATCTGTAAAGGAAAACAGTTGGAACAGAAAGTTGTCAATCTCCCCCTGCAGGTGGTCCCCAATGACACTTCAAGAATCTGTCCAAAAAAAAAAAAAAAAAAGAATCTGTCCCATCCCAGACATCCTTGTGTAGCACTTATATTTGTGTTAAGTCTATCTTGCCCATTAACACAAGAAAGCAGAGGCTATTTTCCTTTGTACACCCCTGCTAAGTGCTCAAGTTACACAGCAGACAGCATTTACTTAGCACTTTGGGCCAGGCACTGCCCTAAGCATTTTCCATGACCTGACATATTTAGTCTTCACTAAAATCCTATGAAATTAGGTACTATTATTTCCCCCATTTTGCTGGTAAGGAACCAGAGATGAAGTTAATTTAATGGTTCAAACTATTAAGTGGAAGCTGGATATGAATTCATGCAGTTTGGCTCCAGAGCCAGCATTCTTAATCCACTTTACCACAAAGGAAACTTCAAAGGTAAGCAAGACCAGGAAACACCGGGAACAGACAACTAAACTAGGGTAGCTAGGGGAAGACCTAACAAAGCTGGAACTTTGAAGGGTACAAAAAGGCAATGTACTTATGTGAAGTGAATCTTTGTATAAGTAGAACCTGGGTGGCCCAGACTTTCATCAGAGGTTGGTTAGCCTTCTAGTGGATGTGGATGATCTCTTGTAGAAAGTGACACCACTTTCAGGGGAGATTTTTAAGTAAAATAAGATATTAAGGTGCATTTCAACAGGTTCTAACAGTTCACAAAATATTCTCATGTTCAGTTTTAATCCTTACAATCCTGTGAAGGCAAATGATTATCCCAATTTACTCTGACAGCTGTAACTGTCACCTGACAGCATGTTTTTGTTTATTCCCATTGCTTTAGTTATCTACCATATTCCCAGATGTCCACCCCACTTCCAAACTTTCTCATACATCTCCCTATCCTCTGGTCCTCTAGCCGCATTCGGAAACTATGTGGACAGTGAATTTCCAGGACTGAAAACGTGTCTGCAGAGGACACGTACAGCCCAAACACTGTTTCTTTGCCCTCCATATACCTACAGATCTTCCTATCCCCCTCACCAGCTTCACCAGTATTTGCTATTTTGGGTAATGATGTGTCAACATCCATGGACTGCAAAAAATGTGCCACTCAATGTTGAGAGTGGGGGAGACGGGCTGTTTAGGGGCAGGAGGGTATAATGGAACTCTGTACTTTCCACTCAGCTTTGCTGTGAACCTAAAACTGCTCTTAAAAAGTTAATTCTTTTGAAAAAAACATTATTAAATACCACCATCTGATATATAGAATGCCATTTCTATTACTATTCCAAATCCTACATGCCTAGGTAGTTAGCAATATGCCACCTGAACAACTTTATTACAGTAATTACATGTTTTCTTCTGAGCCACTCCTACCGTTCGGAATACTGGTTGTGCAAAGACTCGTAGGCTATACTGTGTAGTTACCTACCAAAGCAGTAAAACAAAACAGGTAATTTCAAAACTTAAAGACTTTTAGGCTCCACCAAGAGATTAATGTATGATTTTGTTATACATTGATCCGTTTACCAAGATATTAAATTTCTTGCAAAACACTGTAGACATGTATACATGTAACATTGGTTTTATAAACTAATAACCTTGATTTCCCTCCAGGATTCACTGACCCTAAACTCACTAATCCAAATAGCTTCCAACACCCAAGAATTTAAATGTATCTGTCTAGCAACTTCCAAATACTAAAAAGTGATGATTCTGGTGCAAGAAAATCAAAAGAATAGGGCATCTATTTCATACGGCATCATACCCTTGGCACAATCAGTGAGAATCATAAACCTTTTTACTTTTATTTTATGTACTTCCCGTTACACTACACTTAAAACTTTCAGGTTTGCTAGCCTACGTGAGATGATACATAAAAACATACTGGGAATGTTATTTATAAAAGCCTTTCTATTTCAAGTTTTTGTTCACTAGTATTCTCATGAGTTCTTTAGGTGCTTCTAATAAGTTGCATCCATGGGCACATTTCATTTCTTCCTTCTTGATATACACAATGTGTAGTGGAATTATTAGGAACTCACGTAAGTATGGGTAGAAGATGCAATGCAAAAACATAAAAGTGAAATGCAAAAAGAAAACGACACATTTACTCATTACTTTACAGGCAAGCCAAAGCCTGAGAAAATGGAATTTCAGCAACGGATTTTTATTTGTAAACTGAACCTTTACTCATGCACAAAGGCCTGTGAAATGGGCTTTCTTAGAATAGACCCATTTTGGCCAACTCAAAAGTGAAAAATCAGGACTTCATACAGGAAAATCTTCAATAAACCCCAGGAATGTTTTTCACAAGATACAAACTGGACCTTAAGTTTTACACGCAACAGGCTGTTGATCTGACTTAACTGTGTCACACCAAGATTTGCCACAATAGTTAGGGGACGGCTGAGAAAAGATAACAAAAAGTCACCAAGACAACAATACATTTCAATTTGAGAGCAGTCACTGTTTATTAACTGACCGGATTACAAAAATAATCATGGTAGATACCTGAAAGGAAGGGAAAAAACCCATTAAACACCTTAATAACTAAGAATTAACATAAACCAGGAAGTTATAAGAAACACCAATTCAGTTTCCACTATTAAGTAAGAAGAAAAAAAAGGCTTTTTCTTCTCTCCATAAATGTCCTCAAAAGGAGAAACCAAACCAACTGCGATCATATATGATGGTTGATCCCCCCCCCCCGCCCCACTAAATACTGCTTAGAACTCAAACCAAACCCTTACCAAAGTAGTCATTTTTCCTCCAGTATTAAGTAAACTTCTTTCAGGATGTAGCTGCTCACCTTAGTTCATCCTTCTTATAAGTCTGTTGATCTGGTCTTCCCTGTTGCCAGCATCTCCACCTTCTACAAAATGGGTAGTCTTTTTCTTCATTCCACCTCGTGGAGAAGACAATTTGAAGGGCCACAGGAAGTTGTTTGCTTCTTTGAAACGTTTTCCAACAGTATAGATCTCATGAATCAGATCCTCCATGCAGATAATACCGTATTTGCCTGAACATAAATCAAGATGATTTAAAGTTACTAAAACTGTTTGAGACTATTAAATTTTTAAGGCATTAAGATAGGCTGTGACATAAAGAATTAGAAGTAAATCAAGAGTAAAGTAACAAAGAAGGAAATACATGACTTTATTTACAAAGATACAGCTCAAGCCAACGAAATCATACCTTCCATTTTTCATAAATATTGTAGGGAATAAAGGAAGATGCATAATAGTGAGAAAAATCAGGCCACAAGATGCCAAAAAATATCATTTTGTCTGATACAATAGCTTTTATAATTAATAATAATAATTTTTCCCCAAAGAGGCAGAACCTACCAAGAGATCGAGCAATCAACACGTTATCCGTCAGGGCAATTCGCTTCTTGTTGATTTTGCCATAACCACGCTTGTAGATCAATTCATTTACTGACTTCAGGTTTGGGTACCTAAATATGGAAATATAGATATAAATGACCCAATAAGACTATCACTGTCAAAACACCTGCCAGTTTACCAAACAGAAATCAAAGACACCTACCCCCATGCAATGTATGGTTCCACAATTCTCAGCATGTTAATTGAAGCCTTGTTGAGCTTCACAAAGGTGCCATTGAAAATCTGACGGAGGCGAAGAAGCTGCAACACCTTTCGAACCTTTGGGCTCACACCATTGATACTGCAATGAAAAAATACAAAATATTCATTTAGCTTTTATCAGAATTTTTACTAGTAAAAGATGAGAAACTAACTGTTACAATTTTGGGCAACACATGTCACACCTAAATAAAAATCCTCTCATGTTACAAAGACCACTTTTCCCTTTAGTTAGCTATATTCTATTACCTCTGCCAGCTTGCCTCCCCTGCAAGTAAACTGTCTTTTGACACATACCTTTCACGTTTACAACTTTCCCTAACACTCTTATTACTTCTAGTTTTGCATACATCTTTGTCACAGCACTTATGAGGCTCCAATTTAACTGCTTTTGAAGTTAATCTCCAGGACACTGAACTCAAGCGCTCAATTCGAGAATGGATAGATGCTTTGGGCACAGGGCTTACAATCACTAAATTACTCTCCTCACCAACCAAATATTTTCATTCCAATGTTTTACAGCCAAGGTCCCCACAAGTACTGTGAAATTTTACTGGGATTGTGTAGCTTTCCCTCGAAAACCGGAATGCAGTAAAAACTGAACTTACCCTCTGATCCTGATGACAAATGCCAACTTGGGTTCCGCGGGTACGTAGAAGTTGCCAGCTTTCCTTGCCATCCTAGCCATTCGAATCTCAGTTCTGTACATCTGCCGGTACTCCTTGTGGTAGTGCTTAGCTTTTTCATAGATGAGCTTCCTCCTTGCCTTTCGAAGCTGAAAACCAACATCAGTTGTTTATCTGCTTTTTAGCTCCCAGACACAACTAGCAGTATCAGTTCTTTCCAAGAAAACCCTTCCTTTGAAGCTGTCTCACCACAATATGAGTTAACATCGCAAGAGGGAGATAACTAACTTCATTTGGAAAGGTCGTTCTAAGCTAACCGCGCTCACTGGTACAGCAGCTGAAGTAAACATGCCTTGTTAAAAACATTCACCTCATTTTCAATCGTAGGGCCTTTTAACTTGGTGCCTCAAAAAAGTTTACTTACCATCTTCTGGGCAAATTTCTTTCTCAGGCGCTTGATCTTAAGCTCTGCAAAATTCTTTCGCTTCTTCTTAAGGGTTTCTGGCACAGCAGGAACCTTCTTTTTCTTCTCCCTAACATTAGCAGACAAAGCGTTAATTCAGAAAGCTCACAGCACTGCCAGCACTCCCATTCTGTACTGAGCGCTCTCTCTTAACACTACTATCACCACTGACTTCAAACGCACCTTTCTTTAACCGCTGTAGCGTGCTATGGTGTAAGATACAGATTTTAGGAAATTCCTATGCCAGTAATCTTTACCTTTAACACGGACCACTTTCTTTAAACGAGTCACAAAAATAACAAGTTCACATTTAATCTACCATCACTCCCGGGGTCCCACGACAACAAAAATGCCGATAGCAAACCGTGCAGAGTAAAAGGCTGCCGCAAGACACTGATCCCTAGACTATTAGTGAGTGTGAGTCTAAGAGGACTTAAGAGTCTCAAGGAGAAAAGAAAAAAAAAAAACCTCAAACAAACCCCCAACGACAACCCTGGTTCAAGCCTCAAACTCCATATGCTGTAAGCAGAGACCTGACGGCAGGGACGCTTCGGACAAATGCCAGCTAAGGAAAAAGAACCCCATTCAGAGATTCTGAGCCTCCTTCAAAAGACGAGAGACTGGACAACCTGTCGGTTCCGCACATATTCAGCTCTCACACCTCGTTCCCGGTAACTCCAAAACCTCCGCCCCAAGGCCTCCTGAAGCCCATTTCAGCCTAAGACCACCAGGAGTGTCACACAACCTCACAAACACACAGGTAAGTCGACAGAGAGACAGGTTACAGATGGAACGAGAGAGAGTGAGACAAAAGCCTCTGGTTTCGGGGATGGAGGAGGATTCTCGAGAGGACGAGGAGAAACTTACTCAGCACCTTCCATGGTTCCAGCCGGGAAAGAGGAAGTTAACGCATGCGCGCTGTTCCACTTAAAGACGGCGAGCGTGAAGCCCCAAGACTTATAGGTGTCCCAGGATAAGCCAGAAAAAAACTCAGAACTGAGAACTCGTATTGCAGAAGCAGAATTAAGAACTGCCTGATTCAGCCTCTTACGATCAAGTTTCAAGTAAAATCTGTATGGGAAAAATTAATGCATTGGTTAGACTCTTTAACCAATATGATGAGAGCAAAGATTGCCGATACCTTGACTACTCGGGGTCCTAATCCCTGGGCTGCGTTGACAGGATACGGCTCGAATTCTACCCAGTAATATATGCAAATGACGCGCGACCGGGGCGCGAACTACAAATCCCGGCATGCATCACTTTCACGGCCCGCCTGGCGGGAGGGCAACGCTTGACCGGGTCGGTAGGGAACCACGGCGGTGGTGATTCCAGCCGGGGAAATTGAGAGCCTTTGAGCGTACGTTCCAAAGCCTACGATTCGAAGTTGCTGCCGGCTTTTGACCGCCTTCTCGGCTCCTTGCCAACCCCAGTAGAAGACCGGCACGCCCGTTGCCGCGCTGCCGAGGTCCTTCTCTTCGTTCCTCCAGCCTGCAGGGCTGTCTTCCGCAGCGCCTGATCGCAGGCGGGGCCACCCAGAGCCCCCTGGTTAACGAAAGTGACGAGACGGGGACAAGCGAGGAGCGGACGGCCAAAGGAAGATGGCCGGGGCACTGCCGACCGTCCGGTCTGGCAGGCGGAGGCCGGGACACCCCACGGCAGGGGGCGTGAACCGCGAAGGGAGGTGCGAGGAGGGCTGGAGGCTGCGGCCACGGCCATGTGAGAGGGGCTGCCCCGCCGCGGTTCGGCGGACGGCGAGCGGGCGGCTAGCGGGCGGGGGGCTGGGCCGGGGGCGGGGTGCGCCCGGGGGCGGGGAGGGCCGAGCCGAGGGAGGGCCGATGCCGCCGCCGGCTCTTCCCGGTCGCGGGTTATATAGCGCGGAGTGTGGAGCCTTCTCAGAGGCGGTCGGGAGCGCTCCGACTTGCAAGCGGCGCTGCGCTTCGGAGCCCGGTTCCCGAGTGACAGCCGCGGGGAGTGCAGGGCAGGGGGACACGAGACCGCGGAGGCAGCTGCAAGACGTTGGGGAGCGCTCTCCTGCACCGAGCGAGTCGCCCCTTCCTGGCGTTCCCGCTGCCCCGCACCCCACTCTTCCACCCTCTCGCAACTTGGATCAAGTTGACAACTCCCGCGGCGGCCGGCCGGCCCGTGCCGTCTCCGCTGTGCGCCCCTCCCCCGGAGTGAGAGGGAGCCGCCGCGCCGGCTCCGGGGACGCTCGGGCGGCAGCGGCGGCGGCTTGGCCATGAGAGCAGCGCGCGCCGCCTAACTCGCGGCTGTCACCGCCGCTGCAGCGGGACCGGCCTGCGGCGCGGGCGGTCCGGGACAGGCGGGCGGCAGCCGGCAGGAGGCGTCGAGCCGGGCGGCTGCCGCGGCGGGCACAGCCCGGGGCCACCGCGCCGAGCCCGGGCGGGAGTGGCCCCGCGCAAGCGGGGAGCGGCGCTGCGCACTCCATCCCGGCGGGCACCTCGGGGGCGGGCGCGGGGCGCAGCCTTCTGGTCCCAGCAGCTCTGACAAGCGCCCCCGGGCATCTCGGGGGCTGCGGGGCGCGGGGTGGGCGCGGACGCGGGCGCTGGGCTCGTGCGGGGCCCCGGACGTCGCGATGAACATCGTGGTGGAGTTCTTCGTGGTCACTTTTAAAGTGCTCTGGGCGTTCGTGCTGGCCGCGGCGCGCTGGCTGGTGCGGCCCAAGGAAAAGAGCGTGGCTGGCCAGGTGTGCCTCATTACGGGCGCCGGCAGCGGCCTGGGCCGCCTCTTCGCGCTCGAGTTCGCCCGGCGCCGGGCCCTGCTGGTGCTCTGGGACATCAACACTCAGAGCAACGAGGAGACGGCGGGCATGGTGCGCCACATCTACCGCGACCTGGAGGCGGCGGACGCCGCGGCGCTGCAAGGTAACTGGGACCTGCACCCGAGCATTGTTGGGTCAAGCCTCTTCCCACCCCCGCGCCCTACCCTGGAGGGCCCCGAAACCCCACTGTCACGGTCAACCCTGCTCTCGAGGAAGAGAACCCCTCACCCCCACCCCAGCCCGGTCCTCTGCGAGTAGAATTTGTCCCCTAATAAAGGAACTCGATCACCTCTGTATTAGAAGGGAGAAAGTGCGCCAAAGCCTTGTCTTAACGGAGGTCCTGTCCCTTGGAGCACGGCTGTGGGGTTTCCCAAGCCCTCGGAGGCTAAGGAAGGCGAGGGAACTTGTTACCACCGGTTTGAATCCTAAAGAAACGTCTCAGTCTCGTTTGCGAACGGGAAACTAGTGTCTTTGGGAAGTTGTTCTCAGACTCTACTGATGCATGTGTATATGTTACTGCGGTCTGAACTGCTGAGACTAGGGCAGCATTGATGATTTCACTATAACTTTAGCCACGGGAAAATAATTAACATTGTTTCACCAGAGACAAGTCAGTACTTTAGTTACATACTCAGCCTGATTGAAAGGTAACCTCCTCTCTTAAGGGAAAACGCTTGAAGGATTCAAGCCCTATTGTAAAATTCATTCCATGTTTTTGATAACCTTAGGAAATCTGCATTTCTGGATATTTATTAACTAACCTGAATCTGAGATTTTTTTTTTTTTTAAGCCAAAGCGGAGACCGTAACTGACCATAAGTTTGGGTCTGGGAGATTTGGTAATGGCTCTTGCTTTTTTGACAATTTTTTCGTTTCCAGGGAAAACACTGAACTATATCTGGAAGATTAACTTGGGCACCACCCCTCCCCCATATTGATCATTTGTCACCAAAATGATTGGCACTTGCCTTTTAGGTCAGAAAATCGAAGGTCAAAACTAGTATGTTTTCACCATTGGTAAGAGGGTAGCAAATAGAGATTTTTGTGCTCCCTGCCCAAACCTAAAAGGGAACAGTCGTTGTTTTCCAGGGAAGGTTTTTTTGGTTTTTAAATTGAGTTCTTATATGGTAAAATTGCATATTTACCTGTAAACTTGGTTTATATAAGAATGCTTCTTTGGGGAGTTCAGCTACTCCAGTTAGACCAAACCAGTGTGAGTCCCACTTTTTTATCAGAAACTTGGTTGATTTCTTGGCTTTGGATGAATTCAGATCATTAATTACAATTTTGATTTGTGAACCTTGAGATGAGTTTCCATTTTGAGGGTGCACATACTAAAGAGTAAGAGCTGTTTCTGGCCACTGTTCCCCCAAAAAGAGGAGTGTGTAGTGCATGTGTTTGGGAGGAGGGGGTGTTACTCTCTGGGCTGAGATCAGTTCATTCCAGGTGTCTTTAGCTCCGGGAAGCCGATCCCATGAGGTCTGACTTGTATTGGGCTTGTCACAATTACATGATTTTCCCCTAAGCAGAGTTATCCAGTAAATTGCTGTAATTCCCAAAGACTTTTGGGGGAGGAAGGCAGCTGTAAGCTCTGTCATTGGCAAGGCTTACGGTGTTAGAAATTTGAAGCTCACTGTAGTGATTTTTGTTTTGTGTGATCTTTGTCCTACTGATGGCCACGTGACTCATGTTTTGCACCCCCCCAATCCCTTCTCTGTTCCATTTTTTTTTCTTCATCTGGACTTCTGAGGACAGCTGGGAATGGTGAGGAAGAAATTCTGCCCCACTGTAACCTGCAGGTTTTTACCTACACCTGTGATGTGGGAAAGAGAGAGAATGTCTACCTGACAGCGGAGAGGGTCCGCAAGGAGGTTGGCGAGGTCTCAGTCCTGGTCAATAATGCTGGCGTGGTCTCTGGGCATCACCTTCTGGAATGTCCTGATGAGCTCATTGAGAGAACCATGATGGTCAATTGCCACGCACACTTCTGGGTAAATATAAACATGCTTGTTTTTATTACCGGGCCCTACTCAGCAGGAAGGCTGGGAGGGAGCGAGACTTCGAGACCAGCCTGAAAGCCACCTGCACTCTTTCACCGCAAAGCTTACTTCCACTTCACTCCTCCCCCGGTGAATTACAATGTATGCCGGTTACTATTAAATCGTTGTTCTCTTTTTTTTTCCTCCTCCAATTCAGTATTTCTGGAGAGAGTAGAGGACTGAACATTTTGAACTACTTTGGAAGATTGCCATAAAAATAACAAGAGGGAGCATAAAACCCTGGGTTTGTTTATTTTACTTTCTGTTGAGTTTGTAAAACTTTGGTTGTTCTTATGAATTCCTAAAGTCAGAGTTTAGGCTTCCAAATTACTGCTCAGCCACATTTTAGAAAGTGCCAGAGATTCTGAGACCAGCATTTGTGGTCCCATGGGAGTGGCCAGGCCACCCTGGCAGTTGCTTTACCATCCATTGACTGTCCCCAGGGTCTGTGACATTGTCCTGTTGGGGTATATCTCAGCACTTTCTCAGCTTAGAGGATGCGTCTCTTCGGAGAACAGAAGTCACCCTGATAGGACCACAGAGTCCCTATGTAGAGGGCAGGGGTGTTGTGAGACCTGGCAAACCGGGGACATGCACCATGTCGGCTTCTAATCATCAGAGCTATTACATCATCTAAATAGATGAGAGGGGAGGGCCTTCTGCTCTGGGGGCAAAACTAACCCCAGTTTTGCAACTAAATTTATCTTCAGTAATGGTAGGTGTGAAGTTCTCCCCTATAACTGTACACTCTTGACCCACTTTCTGCTTTTCTTCCCCCATAGTATTTCCCCTTTTCTTTTGTAGGCAGGTAGGATCCAATAAAGAAAGGGTGAGGAAATAGGTTTGTTGTTTTTCTTTTTTTTTCTCTCCCATAGGCGGCTTAGCCTTCTAACAGAACACAACAAAGAACTGTTTCTCCTAAATAGGTCACATTAAACCTCATTAATTTTTTAGCAACTGTTTTAAAAACTTAATCTAGCTATAGAAGTACTTATTCAAATGTTGCTCCTTGAACATTAAACCATTTCTCTGCCCCTGGAAGAAGCTTATTTTAATGTTGTATTTTTAAACATGAGCTTTATTTAATTCATTTCCAAAGCTCTAGAAATGAACATTTAAATGACATGAGCTAACTCATATCTATGTTTTAAACGCATAGGAGGTTACCAAATACAGTTTGGAGGGCTTTGAGTGTGCTTGTGTGTGTGTGCACCGGGGGTGGGGAACTGAATATAAGTCCTTGCTGCCGTGGGGTCCGCAGGAACAGGCGGCAAGTGACAAAGGAGTGGATCAGGTGAGTAAAAGCCAGCACAACAGAATAAACTTGGCAATACAGTGTATCAAGAATCTTGTGTGTTTAAAATTCTGAGTAAAACAAACAGCCACCACTTGAAATAAAAGATGCACATAAATTGCAAGTAGACTGTAGTTTTCGTATTTAAAGCCTGGTAAGGATGAGGCTGCCAGAGAAACTCCAGCTGATTTCAGTCAGGTTGTCATCCTTAAACAGATATCCAGCCGTCGGTCAGCTAGTTATGAACCACCAACACCAGGATTGTTTTTTTCCAATAACCTTTGACTGAGATGATGTATGGTTTCCAAAATATGAACTTTTACCTACACAAAATACTCTGAAGTTTAACCATCTTGCCTACCTTCTCTGCATGAATATTTTGCTGAATTGTACAATTTCAAACATAACAAGATTTTTTTTTTTTAATTTATTTTTGGCTGCGTTAGGTCTTCGTTGCTGCGAGCGGGCTTTCTCTAGTTGAGGCGAGCGGCGGGCTACCCTCTTTGTTGCGGTGTGTGGGCTTCTTATCGTGGTTGCTTCTCTTGTTGCGGAGCGCGGGCTCTAGGTGCGTGGGCTTCAGTAGTTGTGGCACGTGGGCTCAGTAGTTGTGGCTCGTGGGCTCTAGAGTGCAAACTCAGTAGTTGTGGCACACGGGCCTAGTTGCTCCTCAGCATGTGGGATCTTCCTGGACCAGGGATCAAACCTGTGTCCGCTGCATTGGCAGGTGGATTCTTAACCACTGTGCCACCAGGGAAGTCCCAAACATAACGAGATTTTTAAAGAAACTCCATACAAACTCCATACAATTGCTCTTACAAGCAGTTAGGTACTTGTAAGAGAAAAGAAGCTTCTTTTTGCTAGACATCCTATAAAAAGAGAGCTAATTAGAGTGTATTAAGCATAGAAAATCCATTGCTTTCGCTTTGAAAATGCACATCAGTTGATATACTTCTAAGTAGAAAATTAAATCAAATTTCCAACGAAAAACACTACTGTGGACCTGAATCTCTATACCAAGGAGGAACATACCACCTTCTCAGAGTCCTTACTTTGCTTAGAGATGTTGCTTAACGTCTCTTAACATCAATTTAGGGAGTTCTTGGAAGCTTTGACAGTAATGACGTCACTTCATATTAAAATATGGGAGGCTCCTGAATTCTCCAGCTGTTTTTCCCCTAAGCATCTAAACTTAAGAATTTATTTTCTAAATTGAGTCAAAAAATTCATTTTAGAGTTGGAATTTCTGGCTTCTTGCCAAGACTTACAGACCTTTTAAGAAGAGCTCTAGCAACCAAAATTTAAAAGAAGACTTACTATAATTTTATAGTGATTTATTTTGTGTGTTTTGAGGGGCGGGGTTTAAGTGGTACAAGTTACCACCTGAATTCAGCTTCCCTTCCAGTAGTCCCCTTAGGTGAAAATGTTCATGGTAACTGTTCCCAGATGTATTGGCATGTGCTTTTTCCCTTCCAGAAAAAATAAACAGCATGTCTTTTTACTGCATCTGGGTGGGGAAAAGAAGTTGCCCCATACATTTTAAAGAGTGGATCAGCTGAGCAAAGACTTGTTCATCATTTGAACAGATCATCTTTAACCAGCCTTTTAAGTAGCAGTTGGTGTCTGTGTTCATAACATAATAAAGAGAGTGTTGATCCTGACCCAGAGGTAAAGTCATAGGCAGTGAACTAGAAACCATGCGGACGTTCACTGAAGAGCTATGGGGGCTCCTCCTTTGAACCATGCCTCGTGCCACTCCCCCAGCCTGGAAGGCCCACTTCTCCGCTCCGCATATCTTTTGAGGCCTGGCTCAAGTTCTTCATATAACCTCCATCCCCACTCCAGCCCTTTTCTGGCATTTTTGCTTATCAGAGCCGCGGGGATCCTTAGAGACCATCTTGTGCAACCCGTTGTTTTCTGACGAAGCTGCCGTTAAATGACTTGCCTCTTCTTTCCCTTGATCTCTCGCAGTGTTTGTTGTCTCCCCCATCCTTTGTGCATAGTATGTGCTCTTTGGTGTAACTTTTGATTCTTTGTGCCCTGAGATCCCCAAGTAGATGGCAAGCTGTCTGTAGGCAGTTTGTTATGGCCGTCTGTTTGTTTTCCCCTGCCAGGAACAAAACTCTACTCCTAGTCACTCAGTAAATGTTTGATAGTATAGGCTAAGCTTCTGCTTAAATATTTAGAAGGTGACCTATTCAGAGAATGCTCACATGGGTCTGGCTTCTGAAGTTTCAAAGGGTAAGCCTTATGTTGCATAAGATTGACAGGATCTCAAAGTGAGGCTGTCTCACATTCGTTATTGTGTCTGTCTCCTTTTGTTTTCCTCCACAACTTTTCCATTCTCCCTGCCCTACCTGTAAGCTTGTTTTTTACGATAGTATATTGACTCTGCTCATTGGTGCGAGGCTAGCGACTTTGAGAAGGCTGGTGCTGATAGACCAATTTGAATCAGCTCAATTTGACTATATGGCAGTCATTCATATTTGCCAGTGGCCGAGCCTCAAGGAGAGGATTCCTGCTGCAGTTCCTTCCTTGCTTCTTAACCTCGAACCTATTTGCATACACATTAGAAGCTTTTGCAGGACTTGGCATTATTCTGCACAGCCCCCAGTCTGCTGTGTTACTTTATCATCCAGTGTTCTCCTATCACCAGCAGCTCTCCTAGGAACCTTCTCTTGGTCACCAGTCAAGAAGTGATAGATTTGAGGTAGGTTCTAATCAGCATAATCTGTTGTGCAGCATTCACAGTTAGGACAAGAACGTGAGAATGTGTACAATATAGTGCACTTGAATTTTGGCATAAGTCACAGAAACAATCCACTCAGGTTCTCTCTGTATCTGGGTGAGATGCAAAAGCTTGAAAATACCTCTCTAGTATCCTTTGAAATATGGAGAGTTGGCCTCCATATAGCAACTGCAAACACATGTTTCCCCCAAAACATTAAGTATTGCTTCATTTGTTATTTTTTAAGAGGAATCTTAAAAAAAATCATTGCTTGCCATTTCTAAGACAAAGTTTATCTGTAGATCCTTTTTGACCAAAGAGCTGCACTTGACATTTATACGAGAGCAGCAAATTGATCCCCGATTAACCAAAAGGGGGAAGCAAAAGCATTTAACTCCAGGCCTTTTATGTTCTGAAGAAGTTTTGCATGGTAAAGGACTAAATCTGTCAAATTGCTAGTCGGTAATTTACTTCTATTGATATGATAGTCAGACAAGATAATTGGTAGTTAATTAATAGACCACTTAACTTAAAAGGTTTCACAGTTTTAAAATACTAATTACTGAATTAGGCATTTATCTATATCCAAGTGTCTAAAGTCTATTTAGTTAAAATCCATCCAGGAAAAGTAAAAGCCCACCAGCTAGATCTGAGTAATGTAGCACTTAAAGACATTAGTGCTGTGGTTGTACCTAATATCTCATGAATGGTCCCTAATCATTAATGTTTAAGTTCTTATGTGATTTACTGGTTTTTAATCTCAAATACTATATTCCTCTGTTCTCTGGTTAGAGAAATCTAGTTGTGGTCAAGGCTTCTTAGATTTAGAATTTAAAAAAAAAAATTTCTATTCTTATAAAATTATTTGACTGATGCTTCCTCCTCCGAAGCATAATATTAAGAATTCTATAGAGTATTGTTTTCCCTACTAAAAACTTGAAATTCATGGTGTATTTTCAAGTTTGTACTAGAGCTGGCTTTTGTTATTAAATGAATTCACATGCATAAAAATCAAATGTTTGAGCTTCAGAAATAAACTTTTTATGTCTTGAACCAAACTGTAAATTGACATAGGGTCAGCATACTTTATCTTATTAATTCTCACGGTCACAGTTAAAAACCGAGTAAAACATCTCTTTAGATAGCAACTGCGTGGATACTTGGAGCTCTATACCTATCAGGGTCATTTCACAGCCTTCTTTCCTAACGTAAAATAAGATCACATGCTCACTGAGCTTTAAGTTTCTATATTTGATATATTACATGCTGGACCCAAATCTAGGGCTACTAGAAATAAACATCTATGACATGATAAACTGTCACTTTACATAACTGGTGTGAGCAGGGAGCCATCCTATAAAAATCTTCCCAACACCTTTGATAAATGTTGTAATCTGTGTCTGGTTATCTGAGTTGGTTAGAAAATATTGCTAAGTAACCAGTGTCATATGAAAAAATAGCAGGGGCTTGCTTAATGGCCAAATCTAATGTGTGGCGTGACCTTTCTACAGAACGTGAGCCTGTTGACCATCTCTTTGAAACGCTGGTGCTCTAGCTTCCATGATAAGCCCCCTTTCTCCTGCTTCTCTTCCTGTCTTCCCAATCCTCTTAGCCTCCCTACCTCCGAGATACGATGGCTGTTTAGTACGGCATGCGCAGACCTCTTCTCATTGTGCACCTCTAGTTGAGTAATCTGTTTACTTCGGTGGCTTCAACTGTGATTTCTAAGAGTTCCCAAGTTCATACAACTGTCTCAGCTCTTCCACGCATTCCCTAAAACCAGCAAGCCTCAAAACTGAACGAATTCCTCTTCACCCCTTCTTGAACTCCCTGGTGTGGCCAGTACCAGGCTTGGAAACATCATCAGTGTCTTTAATTCTCCATCCCGCACACATTCATGGGTCACCAAATCCTGACTGATCTGTTGCTATCATGTACTTTGACCCCCTCCTTTCCATTCCCGCATCCTCCTTCGTGCTTCTTTCACCTCTTGCCTGGTCTCTACAAAGAATCTCTGAACTTCTCTCCCGTTTCCAGCCTTTGCTCTCCAACCCAGGGTGATCTAAGCAGATTTGAGTTTGTTATATGCCTGCTTAAAGATGATGCTGACTAGAACCTACCCCAAGCCCTGTGTGACCATATTGTTCACAGCGTGAAGTCCAGGCTTGTGAGCATGGCAGCTTAGGCCTTCCAACGCTGCTTTCCACCTGCCTTCCAAGCTCATCACCTATTACACCCCCTGGTAGACTGTAAACACCAGCCAGGCTGGACACCACGCTGGGCCTGAAGGGGCCCGGCACACTCAGCTCTTCTGCCATTTGGGTCCTGTCTTACTGGGAGACAAAAGTTGAATAGTTCAGACAAAATGTATCACTACTCCTGAGAAAGAAAAACGAATACATTCAAAATCTTTTCATGTTGACTTCATAGTGTCTTTATATATTAAGGGGGCAGTCCCTGTAGAATAGTGTCAAGTTCCTGGTTCAGGGAATGGGCCTCTCTTGTTTGATTATGTGCTGTTTATCTTGATTCCTGGAAGCAAACTTGGTATTCTTTTCTCCTTCATTATTTCTACATCCAGGGCTTTATCCAGTATCTGCCCAGGTAGAAATTAATCTATACGGCATGTCAAAGTGGAAGCATCCGTTAACCTGCGCTAAGACTAACACTGCTGGAAGAGCTTTTTCAGAAAGACTGAGTGGAGAATGCCCGGCAGAGCCCTCAGCCACTGGATCTGATGTGTGATCGGGTCACTGCGGCCCTGAGGAGGGCTACGGACCCTATGGTTAAATGTTTAACTGCTCACATTCTCAACTTATTCTTTTTCTTTACGTTTGTTTTTACCCTAACCATTTTTCAGATTTTTCAAGATCTTTGGCAAATTCTAGTGAATTGACTTGAGTAACTTGAACATGCCTAAGATGTGACAATCAGAAAACACTTTCCAAGCAGTTTAATAACCTCACTGGGAAGGTGGAATGATTTTTTTAAAGTAGGAAACCCCTTTTTATTTAAGTTTTTTTCTTGAGTTGAGGAATATTAATAGCAGATTTATCTAAAATTTCTGTTCTAGTTCTTTCAGAAACTAAAATTAAAGCCTATTTCAATTAAGATAAGTAGGCAACTTGCCTCTGTCTAACCCCGCTGTCTGCCTGCGTGGCTGGATGCAGAGAGGACGTGTGTGATTTGCTAGCTTGTGTTGGAGCGCTCAGGGAAGGAGGCTCCTGACCTTGGCGCAGCTACAGACACTGCACTTGGAAAAGTGCACTTGAGCCTGTGTGAAGTCCTAAATCCCCGGGATGGTTTTGGACCCCCAAGTTGTACTATGCTGAAATTCCACTAGGGGGTGTGCTGGCAGGGTGGATTTGTATCTTATTTCCTTCCGCACACAGCCAGTAATTGTCCCGAGATAAAGGGCCTTTTGTCGTTGATCTTTGGAGTATGACAAACTGATAGTCCTTAAGAAATAGGGACCTATTCCCTGCCTCAACTGAATGGGTTAAATCCAATGTTTTGAGCCTGTTACTCTAGGAATCAGATTAAAATGTGTGAATCTCTCTTGGTTTAATTAGTTGATTTCTTATCTCAGAAGTTACTATCAGTAGTTAGCTATTCAAAGAACTAACCCCTTCTTATAGTTCTATTAACTGAGCTAAAAACTCCTTTTAGGCGGAGACCCCTTGTAAGCATAACCAGAAAATAACTTGGAGGATGGAGTCTTTTAATTCATTCTTTGAAAATGTATGGTAGACAGGTAAAGCATACAGCTGGGCCCCGTAATAGGGCCGCCTTAGAGAACCTCCCTGTATTGTGACCTAACCCTGTTCAGAGACCATTGTTTAGAGTACAGGTTGTCAGAGTACGGCCTTAGGACCTAATCTCGTTTACCCTGACGCACTTGGCCAGCCGCTTCCCGTCACCTGGACCTCTGGGTTTACGCAGGCTTATACCATCACAGCACTGGCAGGCATGCCTTCCAACAGAAGGATGCCAACATCTCTTACTTGCTCTTACCCAGCATGGCCCGTTCTTGAGTTTCTTTCTTTTTTACTTTATTTGTCAATTCCCTCAAAACTCAAGTTCACACCTGTCAGGGACCATTTTCCTAAATGCTCTGAAGCTAAAATTAAGTGAACCACAGGGAAAAAAAAATATCCTCTCATAATGATGATAAAACTTTCAACACCGCAGCAAGTGCTGCTAGAATATTTAACAGGGAAGGGCAATTACTGCTGCAACCTTGAGTGCTGTCAAATGAGCCCAACTGACAAGCCACTTACGGTGAATTCACATTCGGAAACACAACGTGACTTGGTCTGTGAAACTTTCAAAGATCGCGCAAAGATGTGTGAAAGGTGACAACGGTGTCAACATCGTGAACATTGGCGTTTGGGGGGTTTGGGGAAACCACAGTGTTTCTCATTTGCTGCTTGCACAAAAATGTGAATTTCTTGCCTTTCCTTCAAATGGCTTAGTACTGGAATTTCTGAATATTAACACGGTTCAGCTTCTTAGTGTTATTCTAAACAATGGGGCTCAAAATAACACTTCCAAATCAGTGTAACTGGGAAAATATTTGTGGTGTAACTTATGTAAGCACATGGGTATTTTGAGGACAAGTGCAACTTAAAATTCAAAGCCTGAATTTTTTTCCCACCTGCAAATTGTAATTAACATACTGCCCCCTGCTGATTTCTCAAGGATTTTTTTAAAATGGGGATAGTTCTACAATCTCTTGGGAAAGAGAAACATCAGGTGTAATAAATTATTTTTAAATAGTTCTGTACTAACTTTTAGTATTTTTGCATTTGCTGGACTCTTCTCCGTCAAGCAGTGTAACTTGTATTTTTAAGCGTTGATTTTCTGACCCCAGTAGAACTAAAGAAAAGGATTCGAGAAGTGGTGTTACTGGAAAGTGTCGGTGGTTTCCCAGCATCTCCCAGGATTCCGGAGGAAGGGGGCAGGCAGCTGAAGCGGCTGTTAGCCCTGTGTGTGTGAGGCTGCTTCTAGTGGTCAGGTCCTGGGTTTTTGCCGGAAGTGTGGTCTGACACTACGTGGAGGGCAGGGAGGCTTGCGAGCCGTACATAGTAAGAACCAGGAATTGCAGGAACTTGAAGAAACGACATAACCAAAAATAGATAGCACTTCTCACCCAAATAGCCTATAAATATATGCTTAATTAGCCTTGGGTACATTTACTCTACTTTTACATAGCACTTAAATTTTACAGAGCCCTTTCATAAACACTTTTCTCTCATTTGCTCCTCATAGCAACTCTGAATTAAGTAGAGACAATATCCCCATTTTTATGGATGAGGAAACAAACCGAGAGAGGTTATGGGACTTGCCTAAGGTCACCACTGGGGAAGGAAGAAGCTAGGACCCAGACCCTCAGCCTAGGACTTAGTTTAGAAGCTCTAAAAATACTTATCTGGGCTACATGTTCAAAGCTCCTGGTAGATTCTCCTAGGAGTCACTTATGCTTGTGCCCTGTGGTATAATGTAAGAATCCACCTTCAAATGTTGATTTTTTTTTTTTTATTAGCACGGTTAGTTTAGCAATGACTAATTAATCCTAGCTTAATATCCCCGGAAAGTTTGCTCCATAAACTAGACAAACATGTAAAATTCTAAAGACCCAATACCACACTAGAATTTTATTACCAAAGCCCAATTCATGTGTTCTTCTGTCCCTTTTCTGTAATTTTCCATGGTCTGTGTCTGAGATGGTTACTTCATTGACAAGAGTGTGGTGTATCCTTGGTCACTCAGCTTCCTTCTCTTCCTAGTTTGCATGTCAACATTGACAGGACAGACATAAAAAGTAATGAATAAAAAGGGCTCTTCTACAAAGACTGGCTGAACAAAGTTCTATAAATACTTGGAACTGAAATGGCAATAACAGTGTGGTTTTAGTTTAGGCTTTTGTTTGTTTTAAGCTTATCCCCTGGAAAATATAAAACCTTTATTCTGTTACATAATATTCTTTTGAGAGCAGAATTCCAGGTAACTGCACGAGATTTGCTTTGGAAATGCTAATCATGGATTCTCAAAATTGTGCAGTTTTGGCCAGCTGATGGTGTCCAAACTTGTGGCCCAAGTATCTGACTTTTAAAGGGGTAACTTTTTCCTAGGTAGGGTTTTCTCACAGGCTTACCAAAGCGTGAAAGCTTCAGAAAGGTAAATGTGGAAAATTTAAAAGGTAAATAAATGCTGAGGCTAAAAGGGTCTAAATTCCGTGTCCTGAAAGCTAAGCCCTCAAAGCCTCTGTGAGTAAGGGGGAAGGATTTTGAAATCTTCTAGGTCTCTTTTTGAGAGCTTGTTCTAATGGGGTCAGGGGTGTCTTAGTCCATTTGGGCAGCTCTAGCAGATTACCATGGACTGAGTGGCTTATAAACTACAGGAATTTATTGCTCACAATTCTGGAGGCTGAAAGTCGAAGGTCAAGGCTCCGGGAGATGTGGTGTCTGGTGAGGACCCACTCCCTGGTTTGTAGACAGCCGTCTTTGCTGTAACCTCATGCGGTGGAAGGGGGTGAGGGATCTCTCTGGGGTCTCTTTTATAAGGGCACTTATCCCACTCATGAGGGCTCCACCCTCCTGACCTAACAACATCACATTGGGCATTAGGTTTCAACATGAATTTTGGAGGGACACAAACATTCAAACCACAGCAGAGGGGCTTGCTAGTGCTAAAAATGGATCCAAGGCAAATATACATACAGTCAGTCTGTAAACTCCCATAGTTGCCCGTACAAAGCTCCCAGGGATCTTGGCATCGATTTGAACTGGCATTTGTCTGATAAACATTACTGGGGAAAGGATGTGGGAAGTGGAGAATGGGGCCTCTCAACCCCTAATAAATACTGTGGTTCAGAGAACACAGGTAGGATAGAGGGCAGAGAAATTAGTCTGCCTTTACTTGCTGAATTTCTAGGAGAAATTGATCTGAAGCCACTTGAGGTTTAGAGTAGACATGACCTGGCTCAGGCTACAACCTTAGGCTCAGCCTGTGGTCCAGAATGGCAGCAACAGCATCACCCCATCAGGCTGCATGTTAGAAAAGCAAGCTCTCAGGCCCTCTCCTCTCCCAGACCTACTGGATCAGAGTCTGCATTTGATTCAGATCCCAGGTAATTCTTGTGCACATCAAAGTTTGAGGAGAAATGGCTCTTGAGCACGTATTTCCCTTCCCACTTTCTCAATATTCTCTGCTTTCTTTTTGTATTATTATTTTATTCCCTGAGCTAATTAGCCCTTTAGGGATTTTGTAGACTAGGAAAATACTAGACCATGCACTCTAGGGTCTGCCTTGTCTAGGTGTTGTTTTTGGTTTTTTATTTGGGTTCCAGGCCATTGTTAAAGGAGGAGCCCAGGTGCTCTCTTGCTCACTATCCCCCTTGGTTGCTGTGCCCAGGATGGAGTTTCCAAAGCCATAAACATCATGGTACAGAGTCAAGGCTATGCACTGAAGAGAGATGTTCTTCCTGCCCAGGACCAACCAGCTGTCTGGAAATAAGTTGCAGGAGGGCAGAGACCTTGCCTCTTGTGCACCCTGCTTCTCTGCTCCTAGCCCCTGCAGATTGTCAGCATTATCTCCCTTCAATGGTATTTCTGAATTTAGTGGTAGAGTGGTGGTTTGAAGGTATTGGCGTGTAAACTACAATGGGCTTTTGAGTCCGTATTTAAGATGTGAAATTTTTATAAGCCTAGAATGTCTTGCAAAGCTAGAAAATGTCATTACAATATGAGACTTAGAGCTTAGAAAAAATCATCACGGGACTATATGGAACTTGATTTGCTAATGTTCACGTTCCTTCTAAAGAGTGGTTCTCATGGGCTTCTTTTCCCCTCAGGGGCATTTGGCCACATCTGAAGACATTTCCCCTTGTCAGAACTAGTGTGGTTATTTCTGGCATCTAGTGGGTAGAGTCCGGGGATGCTGCTAAACACTGTACAACGCACAGGACAGTCCCCACAATGTAAAATTACCCAGCACAAAATGTCCATGGGGCTGAGGCTGAGATGCTCTCTTCTAGAACACTGGCTCTCAAACGTGGCTGCATAGTCAAGTCACCTGGGGAGTGTCGCCTTCCCCGGCCAGATTCCCTCCCGGGTATGCCTGGGCTTCAGAAGGAGCACCTCCCCCAGATAATTCCAATGTGTAGCATAGTTTGAGAACTGATTTCTAGAAAAGGTGGCTTTTTACAATCCTTCAGTGTCTTTAAGAGGTTTGCAAAGTTTTTGTTTGTTTGTTTTGTTTTTTTAACAACGCCTAGCACAATCCAGGTATCTCGTAGACCCCCTTACACAGTAAGTTCTAAGTTATAGTGCATGCCTAAGAATAAAGTCAGTTTTCAGGAGTAACCTCTTGATTTTATGTATCTGGAGTTCAGGTAAAGATTTAATTTTCTATAAAGCCTCCACAGTAAGCACCCTGGAAAGTAGAGAAGAATTTGAACCCTTTGCACAGATGAAATACGAAGGGTGACGGAAGGGGATCACGGGGGCCTTGCTGGGCTGTGGCCTTTGGGTTGGGCGCGGGCTGGGTCCTGCCACTTCAGATGGCCTAAGCAGTGGCTGAGCTCACATGCACGTGGTTATGCCTCATGGAAGTAGTTGCCAGTCACTCGAGCAGAACCGAAGCCTCTGCCCTGTGGAAGGTCTGTTTTTATTACAGTTTCCGCGATGTGATTTGAGTTTGGGGCAAAGCAGAGGGATTAATGACAACCTGTTGTTTAGCAGACTATTTGGCTGCAATTTTGTGGGCTATTTTCACTATTCTGTAAAGAGTTACTAAATCGGGTCAGGGGCTTGGGGAACACTCCTTTGATCATCTAGGACTCAGCCGGGGGAGGGTCAGGGAAAGCAGCCTTTCAGAACCAGTGTGCAGCAGTCATCGTTCCTTTTAAAACATTGAGCTTCCATGGACTCAAGTAAAAGACAGAAAAACGATGATTGTAGTTTTTTTTAACATGTAAGAGGCGTGGATTCACATTGCATTATTTTAAAAGGCACAGCCATGACAACATATAAATGTTGAATGAATAGATATTTACTGCTCACCAGATGCTGGGAACTGCACTAATGGAGTTGATACTTTATTGAGTCATTTATGAAAGTCTTAGGCAACTAATACTTCTGTGTTACGACTTGTGTATCGAACACGTGGTAAGAAAGAACGAATTATCGGATATAAGCCGTCGTAACATTTTTGAGCTAAGAAACCTTGGAGATCTCCTTTTTGTCTCACAAATGAGTTAAGCCAAGAGAGGTCAAGTAACAAGGAAGGTTAAGTGATTGACAGTCAGGACCATGTGGTTTCTGGACTCTAAAGGCCAGTGTACTTTCCAGACAGATTGAGTTTTAAGTCCCCTCCTTTCTGGTATTTCTGCACAGGGAACTCCGAAGTGTCAGGGAGTGTTGATATCTGAGTTGCTGCCTTGGGGTAGATTCATCCCATGTTTTAACAGTGGGAAGGCAAGGTAATGAAGCATTTATTTTTGCTGAATAACTAATGGTGTCATCATCTAGGTGTTCATTTGAAAAGCCTCGCTCTTTTATTAGCTTCTTGGTTGCAGGGCAACTGTAGGAGTATACTCGCGCATGTGCGTTAAGCATTAACTGCTGATGCCTCTAAATGTTAAACCAATCCCTGTGGCCTCAAAATAACAAAAAGGACAGTAGATGTAACATTGATATGAATTTGATGTTTATGACAAATTCTTCCTTATAGCTAAAGAGAGAACATTTTGTGTCAAGCATGTAGAGATTTTCATGAACATTTTGTTAAGTCTGAGAGTCGTTGCAGGTTTCAGTATCTTGGGGCTCTGTTGCACAATTTGTCTGGAGACCTTTCTTGTCTCTACAAACACACCCAAATAGGAAAGAAAAAAAAAAAAAAAGCCGTCATCGAATTACATGAATTTCAGAATTTGTGCTGTCAACTGCAACTAAAGTATTTAAAGTCAGTTTATTGCTAACAAATACAGATTTGGGTTTTACTTCCTAGTTGAAGACAGTTTTGTAATGAAAAATTTCAAGGTACACTTTCTGTGGTCAAAGTGAAGTTTCTAGAGTTTGGTGCTCAGTACGTTGATTAAGCAGATACCTGTAAATCTACTGGGTTAAGAATACTTAGCCATAGGTGCCTTTCCCAGATTAGCTTGGGAGTATGTCACCCTTTCTTTAATCTTTGAGCACACTAATGATTAACCCTATTAAATAGCCTTTTAAGCCCAGTTCCCTGTATTTTCAGCACCTTCAGTAGTTTGTACTCTTGAATCATCGTTTTCCAGGAGAAGTGACTGAATTTTCATAGAAGAGTGCCACCAGATGTCATTTTAGCCTTGTAAATAAGCAGTATGTTCCTCTGTGATTCCGACAAAGATAAGTTACTCTCACAGCAGCAGGCGGAAACAGCAAAACACCAAGGAGAGTCGCTGAACCATTTGGAGGGGTACCATAGGGATGTCCAGTTAGACGTTCTTTGTTCAATGGAGTCTTGATCATATTTTTTCCAGATCATATATGTTGCTGCTACTTGGAGATTCTGAAAATCCTTAAACATAAATACATCAGAAAACTGTACTGTACATGTGCTCATGGTGTTAAGCCTTTTCCCATTGTAATATGATTTTTGGTCCCCTTTAGAAATGAAAGTTTTCTGTTTCTTGGACATTCAAATGAGAGAAACACTTCAAGATGATTCTTTTGAAAAGATACCTTTTCTTGAATTGACAAAAATAGAGTTTGAGGCCTTTTCCTAACTGTGAGGAATTAACTTTGCTTTCCCCTTAGTATCCATTATCCTTGAATAGCTTGCAAATATGGAAAACATTCTGAGTGTTTTACCTACACCTTTAAAATGTCGTCAGTCTTGAAATTTCAAAAGCCGGCCTTTGCCGGATACCACATTTCTTCACGTTCTCTTTTGTTTAACTTTAGGTTAATTTGTCCTGACAGTGCAGCTGCGGGCTCTGCATTGCAGTCTGTCATTAAGAGCACCAAGAATGATCTGGAGGGTTGGAACTGTTGGGAGTTAATTTGGCGTAAACCTAACATTCAAAGATTTCTCAAGATATGACATGTCATGTCTGTGTCCAGTCACACTTCTGTTTAAGAAGTTCTTGTTTATATTATAAATATGACCTTTACAGTTATCTTTCAAAGTGCCCAGTGCTTTGAAGAGGAACCCCGAGGAGCTATGGAGATATTAAACTTGTGAAGCATGTTTCATAGGAATGTCAGTGTCTGTCTGAATATCCTCTTCCTTCCTCCCTTCCTTCCTTCCTTCCTTCCTTCCTTCCTTCCTTCCTTCCTTCCT